>NW_027508734.1:6360000-6390000 GCF_051911475.1 Siphateles boraxobius
ATAAGAGATGTTTTACTGTAAACTTATTCTCACTCACACACACACACACACACACACACACACACACACACACACACACACACACACACACACACACACACACACACACACACACACACACACACACTGATGTTATATAAGAGATGTTTTACTGTAAACTTATTCTCACTCACACACACACTAACACATACACACACACACACAGACTGATGTTATATAAGAGATGTTTTACTGTAAACTTATTCTCTCTCACACACACACTAACACACACACAGACTGATGTTATATAAGAGATGTTTTACTGTAAACTTATTCTCTCTCACTCACACACACACACACACACACACACACACACACACACACACACACACACACACACACACACACACACACACACACACACACACACACACACACACCACACACACCACAAGCCCTGACTGAGCCGAGACTGATGTTATATAAGAGATGTTTTACTGTAAACTTATTCTCACTCACACACTAACACACACACACACAAACACACACACAGAGACTGATGTTATATAAGAGATGTTTTACTGTAAACTTATTCTCTCTCTCACACACACACACACACACACACACACACACACACACACACACACACACACACACACACACACACAAGCCGAGACTGAGCCGAGACTGATGTTATATAAGAGATGTTTTACTGTAAACTTATTCTCACTCACACACACACTAACACACACACTAACACACACACACACACACACACACACACACACACACACACACACACACACACACAGACTGATGTTATATAAGAGATGTTTTACTGTAAACTTATTCTCTCTCACACACACACTAACACACACACACACACACACACACACACACACACAGACTGATGTTATATAAGAGATGTTTTACTGTAAACTTATTCTCACACACACACACACACACACACACACACACACACACACACACACACACACAGACTGATGTTATATAAGAGATGTTTTACTGTAAACTTATTCTCTCTCACACACACACACACACACACACACACACACACACACACACACACACACACACACACACACACACACACACACACACACACACACACACACACACACACACACACACACACAAGCCCTGACTGAGCCGAGACTGATGTTATATAAGAGATGTTTTACTGTAAACTTATTCTCACTCACACACACACTAACACACACACACACACACACACACACACACACACACACACACACACACACACACACACACACACACACACACACACACACACACAAGCCCAGACTGAGCCGAGACTGATGTTATATAAGAGATGTTTTACTGTAAACTTATTCTCACTCACACACACACTAACACACACACACACACACACACACACACACACACACACACACACACACACACACACACACACACACAGACTGATGTTATATAAGAGATGTTTTACTGTAAACTTATTCTCACTCACACACACACTAACACACACACACACACACACACACACACAGACTGATGTTATATAAGAGATGTTTTACTGTAAACTTATTCTCTCTCACACACACACTAACACACACACACACACACACACACACACACAGACTGATGTTATATAAGAGATGTTTTACTGTAAACTTATTCTCTCTCACTCACACACTAACACACACACACACACACACACACACACACACACACACACACACACACACACACACACACACACACACACACACACACACACAAGCCCTGACTGAGCCGAGACTGATGTTATATAAGAGATGTTTTACTGTAAACTTATTCTCACTCACACACACACACACACACACACACACACACACACACACACACACACACACACACACACACACACACAAGGCCTGACTGAGCCGAGACTGATGTTATATAAGAGATGTTTTACTGTAAACTTATTCTCACTCACACACACACTAACACACACACACACACACACACACACACACACACACACACACACACACACACACACACACACACACACACACACACACACACACACACACACACACACACACACACACACACACACAAGCCCAGACTGAGCCGAGACTGATGTTATATAAGAGATGTTTTACTGTAAACTTATTCTCACTCACACACACACACACACACACACACACACACACACAGACTGATGTTATATAAGAGATGTTTTACTGTAAACTTATTCTCACTCACACACACACTAACACACACACACACACACACACAGACTGATGTTATATAAGAGATGTTTTACTGTAAACTTATTCTCTCTCACACACACACTAACACACACACAGACTGATGTTATATAAGAGATGTTTTACTGTAAACTTATTCTCTCTCACTCACACACACACACACACACACACACACACACACACACACACACACACACACACACACACACACACACACACACACACACACACACACACACACACACACACACACACACACACACACACCACAAGCCCTGACTGAGCCGAGACTGATGTTATATAAGAGATGTTTTACTGTAAACTTATTCTCACTCACACACTAACACACACACACACAAACACACACACAGAGACTGATGTTATATAAGAGATGTTTTACTGTAAACTTATTCTCTCTCTCACACACACACACACACACACACACACACACACACACACACACACACACACACACACACACACAAGCCGAGACTGAGCCGAGACTGATGTTATATAAGAGATGTTTTACTGTAAACTTATTCTCACTCACACACACACTAACACACACACTAACACACACACACACACACACACACACACACAGACTGATGTTATATAAGAGATGTTTTACTGTAAACTTATTCTCTCTCACACACACACTAACACACACACACACACACACACACACACACACACACACACACACACACACACACACACACACACACACACACACACACACACACAGACTGATGTTATATAAGAGATGTTTTACTGTAAACTTATTCTCACACACACACACACACACACACACACACACACACACAAGCCCTGACTGAGCCGAGATTGATGTTATATAAGAGATGTTTTACTGTAAACTTATTCTCTCTCACACACACACACACACACACACACACACACACACACACACACACACACACACACACACACACACACACACACACACACACACACACACACACACACACAGATGTTATATAAGAGATGTTTTACTGTAAACTTATTCTCTCACACACACACACACATACACACACACACACACACACACACAAGCCCTGACTGAGCGGAGACTGATGTTATATAAGAGATGTTTTACTGTAAACTTATTCTCACTCACACACTAACACACACACACACACACACACACACACACACACACACACACACACACACACACACACACACACACACACACACACACACACACACACACACACACAGAGACTGATGTTATATAAGAGATGTTTTACTGTAAACTTATTCTCTCTCTCACACACACACACACACACACACACACACACACACACACACACACACACACACACACACACACACACACACACACACACACACACAAGCCGAGACTGAGCCGAGACTGATGTTATATAAGAGATGTTTTACTGTAAACTTATTCTCACTCACACACACTACACACACACACACACACACACACACACACACACACACACACACACACACACACACACACACACACACACACACACACACACACACACACACACACACACACACAGACTGATGTTATATAAGAGATGTTTTACTGTAAACTTATTCTCTCTCACACACACACTAACACACACACACACACACACACACAGACACAGACTGATGTTATATAAGAGATGTTTTACTGTAAACTTATTCTCACACACACACACACACACACACACACACACACACACACACACACACACACACACACACACACACACACACACAAGCCCTGACTGAGCCGAGACTGATGTTATATAAGAGATGTTTTACTGTAAACTTATTCTCACTCACACACACACTAACACACACACACACACACACACACACACACACACACACACACACACACACACACACACACACACACACACACACACACACACACACACACACACACACACACACACACACACACACACACACACACACACACAAGCCCAGACTGAGCCGAGACTGATGTTACATAAGAGATGTTTTACTGTAAACTTATTCTCACTCGCACACACACTAACACACACACACACACACACAAACACAGACTGATGTTATATAAGAGATGTTTTACTGTAAACTTATTCTCACACACACACACACACACACACACACACACACACACACACACACACACACACACACACACACACACACACACACCTCCCACTAGCAGTATGATGCCTCCCGTCACGGCCGTGCGAGACTTGCGCACTTTATCGTCAGCTCCACACGTGGTGCACTTCATGCCCATGCAGGCGACGCCGAGGCCACTGATGGACACGATGATGCCCACGATCATCAGAGCGCGGGTCGCTTGAAGATCACCTGCAGGAGACGCACACGTGTCACACTACTCGACACACTTCAACACCGCCAGTCAAACCACCAGGAAATACCTCACAAATAACTCAGTTTCATATTACATTGTTATTATTTATAATATTAAATATAACAAACCAACAGGAAATAGGTGTAAGTGTTCTATTTTTTTTTCTATTATATATAATTATATGTAATTAATATGTTTAATATTATTTATAGTATTAAATTAAAACAAAATTAATTAAAATTCTTGCTAGGCACTTGCTAAAGTGACAGAGGGTCTGTGGAAAATAATAGTAATTAGATTAAAATAAACAAGTAAAGCAATAAATTAGGTATATAAATGTGTTTAAAATAAAAATATTAGTTACAAATCTATTAAATTAAATGTAAATAAATAAAACTATAAATTAATTTAAATTAGCTTACAATTAAATAAACAAAAAATAAATAATACATTACTACATTGAGTAGATATGTAGTATAGTGTTTATATAGTATATATAATAATGTAACTGAAACTAATTTTAGATTTATAATATTATTTTTAAATGTGTATAAATTGGTCGTTTATGCCTCATCAATTTTAGGATGGGATAACTACTTCACACAGGGATTATTATATTTGGGGGTCCGTGCAGTGACACTGGCATCTAGAAGATTGAAGACCCCTGACTTGGGCAATTCAGCCGAAAGAGTGAACAAGAAACATTCCTACAAGAACCAGTCTGTGCCAGACATGTGCACACAAACCCAACCGCGAGAGAGAGAGAGAGAGAGAGAGAGAGAGAGAGAGAGAGAGAGAGAGAGAGAGAGAGAGAGAGAGAGAGAGAGAGAGAGAGAGAGAGAGCAGGGGTGCAAGCTGTGGTGAAGCGGAAGAATTATTCCTCTCCTTTATTCATTAAAACACAATAAGGCATCTCCTGCCAGGCACAGAAAACAGTGAGCTGTGGAATTCAGAGGGTCACCCTTCATCCCCCTGTTTTCTCTCTCGCTCCTCCCTCCATCCTAACTCAACCTGCTGTCAGGTGCAGTTTCGGCTGGTTTCGGCTGGAAGTGTCCCGCAGTTTTCTCAGAAATGACCCCTGATGTTCTGCACAGAGCCCTTCAGTAAATGCATCAATTCAAGGAGCGAATCGTAAGAGCTAAATCACATTTTTTTGAAGAGTTTACGTTAATCCGTAGAGTGTTTCTGCACACTGGAACGTGAGGTTGTGGTTTTCCCATCCCAGTCCTTGGGGAATGGAGAATGTTTCTGGAACAGCCCATAAACTGAAACACTCAAGTGAATGAAGTAACTCATAATTCATTACTTGTCGTTCGGTGTGGTAATAAAAAAATACTTTGGCAGCTATAGGAACAATGGGTTACAGGCTCACTCTAAAAAAACTCGGGTTATTTTTTTCAACCCAAATCCTGGGTTGACCTTTTGGGTCATTTTTTGGGGGTTATTTTTTTAGTGTTTGGATTGTTTTTGTGTTACCAAGCTCCTGGGTCAGACGTAACAACCCAGTGTTTTGGTAATTTTTGTTTACCCATCTCATGGGTCAGACGTAACAAGCCAGTGTTTGGGTAGTGTTACCAAGATCTTGGGTCAGACGTAACAACCCATGATAGAGTTATTTATCGCGGGCTTTTAGCGACCTCTTCAGGAGAGAGCAGTTCAGCTCCGTCAAAATGGTGCATGTCTTCGGTAAAATACAGGTTTGTGTACATTTAATTATATCAATTCATTATTGAGCTGTATATCGTTTAATCTTAAGCAAAGAACATACAGGGGCGCGAAGTGAGTCACCTAAACGAGTGTCACACCGTTTTTTTTCTCATGATGGAAACGCCTGATGCCTTGCATAAAATTGTATGATTTTATTCAAAAAGATACAGAATATAAATACGTAGCCTATGATGTTAAAATATGTTCTCAGATCTGTACACTGTTTTGGCGGTCTGAAGTTAAAAGTTCCCGATTACACTTGAATTACTTATAAATGTTCATTTCAAAATAATAATTTAAAATTTCTAATATTTGTTAAACAAGCTTAAATGTTGGCGATATGTATTAATTATATTGAAGTTAATCTGTAGACATTAATTCATGTATGAAGTTAAAAAAGCAACAACAAAAAAGCTAGTATTAAAGTAAAAATAAATTAACTATGCTGGGTTAAATAAACAACCCAATTTTCTGGGTAAAATTAACCCAACATGTGTTCTTTCCTACATTTACCCAGTCCTTGGGTTGTTTTTTAACCCAGTGTTTTTTTTAGAGTGCTGCTTTCACCATGGCTACCTGCCCTGCCTGGTTACATTACAGGAATACAGTAGATTCAAACTCCCACTGACGAGGCCAGCATCCATTAATCAAGCGCTGGCTGGGAATGACACCAGTGTTTATTTGAGTGTGTGTGTGAAGAGTTGGAAGCTGGCTTTATATGCCAGAGAATTCCAATAAACACCTACTGTATAGATTTACAGTAAATTAAAGGACAGGCCTCCATATAATAATAATAATAATAATATTTATATATATAGCACCTTTCCATTGATCAAGGACTCTGATATAGAGGCTATATAATGAATCCCATGTGCGATATATTTTGATCACTGGAAATATCTACACTTAAATTGATATTTATTCACTTTCAATCACCTGCCTGATTTACATTAGGATCTACAGCCCATTATAAGTAACATACAAAACAGATATATTATACATAGGCAACATTAATCAACAACTAGTTGTTCCAAACATGTATGAATTTCTTTCTTCTGCTGAACACAAAAGAAGATATTTTGAAGAAAATGGGTAACCAAACAGTTGTATATATACATAGTAAAACATAGTAAAAATACTATGTTAGTCTAGTTACAGACATTCTTCAAAATATCTAATAAAGAAATTTATAAAGGTTTAGAAAATATATTTTTCCGATGAACCATCCTTTTTAGCGGGAATCAATGTGTTTTATGTTTATAAAATATATGGTAGTCTATAAACCTTTCCGCAACATATTTACTTGAACTTACTTTAACTCATCAAAATAATTTAAGCAAGTTCAACTCGATTTTTAAGTGTAAATGACTTGCGCTGTCAAATTGAGCATAATAAAACATGCATGGCAGCCACTGAACCTAAATTTTTAAGTTGAAATGGATTTTCATGGAGGCATATTTTTTTTACAGTGCGTGCGAGAGACATGCGACAACAGCGATAAAGATAGATAGATGTAAAGAAAAAAACTAGAAAAACATGGTTTAACTCACTGTCTAATTGTAGAATGGAGTCGTATATTTTGCACTGAAGCTGTCCGGTGCTCTGAAACGCGCAGGACATCCACAGCCCCTGGTAAGTCGCGACCGCCGTGATGATACTGTCCCCCACATACGCGGACATCTTCCACTGCGGGAGGACCGTGCCCACGATCAGTCCGATGATGCCCACCAGAGACAGACCAAACCCCAGCAACTGAACGCCCGAGTTTGCCATAGTTTTCACTTTAATGGCAAGCTGAGCAACAGTTAGCAATACACTCTCGACTGACTCGGATAATCCTGTCTCCTGTCCCGCACCTGTAACTCTCTGAGGAACCTCTCCGAGTGAACTCAAAATGAGGAGGAAAAACTAGGCTACTCAACTCTCCAAGACGAAAACTAGCAGTCACTCACTCACTCACTCAACTAGCGGTGTTTGTTTATACCTCGACAGAGAGGTGTCAACTAAGTGTTGCGTAAAAATACTGATGACGGAGAGTAATCTCGAGGGAATGAGGGGGGTAACGGGGGCGCGCGCGATGCCCGTGCCTGTCGTGACGTCACGTCACACAAAATCACTCGCATCACTGAAGAAGAAATTTATTTGAAGGATAGCCCCTGGAGATGTAACATCTCGTTTTCGAGGGGGTCCTAGGAACAAACATGAATACAGACAACAGGTTACATTATATAACACATAATACTTCACATTCATACCAACATTTAGCTCTCTATTACTATCTCCTCACATACAAGGTTTAAAGTTTTGTTTCTCTTCTACACAAAATTTCGGGTAGCAAACTAGATGAAGTTTGTTTTCTCTATAACATATTCTCCAATCAAGAGAAGTGTCTCTAATATGAAAGCCCGTTTCCGTCACATAGGAAAGTCATAATTATTACATAAAAAGTCTTATTATGACATAAAAAGCCAAAGTTGTGAGAAAATGAATCAAAATAGTGAAATAAAAAGTCGAAGTTATGGCATTCCAGACAGCAACATCTGGTACATTCAATGTGTACACTGTAAAAAAAATCCCGTTGTTTTTACGGAATAAAACCGGCAGCTGTGGTTACCAGAACTTTACCGTCAAAAATACAGTATCAGCGTTATTGGTTTTACAAACTTAACGTAAAATTTACAGTAATAAACCGTATTTCATAATCTGATTTAATGTTAATTTACCAACCCATTGAAGTATTAATATCTGTTTTGTACCATTTTAATACACTGACAACCAACAAGCACCACAGCAGTGATGAGAGTCACGTGATAAATCAAAGCTTATCACAAGCAATCTTCCACAACAAAGTTAATACTAATATATAGAAGCTGCTCAGTGTCATTCGCACAAACATTAAACACCATCACGGTAACACACATGAAATTATAAAAATGCAATAAACATTAATTTAACAACATTAAATGTGACATAGAACCCTAATGTACATAACTGATTAGAAAAGAACTAAGAAAACTAAGAAGAAACATAGTTATTTCAATAAAAATACATAAAATGTGAAGTGTCACGCAGGGAATTGTGGGAATGTCAATTTACGGTTTTTCACTGTAAATTATACAATGAGTTGTTCTTTTTCACTTTCAAAAACTGTAAATTTAACTGTATTTTACAGTAAAATTACATTAAATGTACCGTTAGATCTATCACAGTTATTTACCGTATATAGTAAGGAAACTTTCTGTTAACCAATTAACAGTTTTGCACTGTAGCATTTTTACAGTCTTTTACCGTTAAAATCACGATCATTTTTTACAGTGTAGCTGCCAGATGTGGGCCGGATCTGGGCTGACACTATGGTGCTGTCTGGGATAAAAAGTAATTATAATTGACCAAAACAAATTTTTTTTTCTTACATGGCGGAAATAGACGTTTCTCGCAGCACCATATTTGACTTTTACCAGGAAGTGCAGGAATGAAAGCGAGGCTGTGAAAGTTGTCGGATTTCATCAAAAATATCTTAATTTGTGATCCGAAGATGAACGGTCTTACGGGTTTGGAATGACACTAAGGCCCGATCCACACGACTACGTTTTAGTTTAGAAACGGAGACCTTTTGCTACGTTTGCTCCTCCCGTCCAGACTAAAACGGCAAAAACGAAGACCTAAAACGGAGAAGTTTAGAAACGCTGCCGACCCCGTTTCGCGTTTTGAATCTCCGGAAGGCGTTTTAGTGAAGACGGGTCAAAATGGAGGACTTTAGAAACGATGACGCAGAGGCTCACGCTCGGCTCTCTGATTGGCTGTCATACAACGGTAGAAAACATACAACAACAGCCTGGACTACCAGTTACGTTAGTGCAAATAAATTCTGCATTTTACAATGCTATAACTGCCTACATGCGCCGGAGCCAAGCTATTATTCGAGCGATCTGTTACTCCGTGTGCAGCGGCGGTATCGACCATACATGGAGCCTCGGTTTTGGGTTAAGCCGGGAAGAACCAGCGCATGGTGGGATAATTTTATCAATGAAGTTGTAGTTCCTGAGGAATCGTGCGAAAACTTTCGAATGTCCAGATCGGCACTTATCAACCTCAGCGAAATCTGAGGAATAGTCAATCTGTTTCCTGTTTACACCGGCACGCGCACGCTCAGTGTAGATGAATGGTCACGTAATCCGCGTTTTCAGTCGTTTTAATGTGGACGGAGATCAGTTCTAATACGCAGCTAAAACGCTGGTGTGGACTGAGATCGTATTTGTTTTAATTCTCCGTTTCTAAACTGAAACGCAGTAGTGTGGATGGGGCCTAAGGGTAAGTAATTAATGACAGAATTAAAATTTTTGGGTGAACTACAACATTTATTACTATTATAGCAATAGATATTTTAGCTAAAATATACATGTATTAATAATATTAATGGTATAAATTACATTGTTAGATTCCAGAAACCTTTTTTTTTTTTTTTTTTACATATTTTTGCTTATAAAAAAAGCTTTACGTGTAGGCCTTATATTTAATGTAGTCAATATTTTTATCCCTTAAAACTCATCTTTGATGTCCAAAATTACGTATTTAAACTTTTTTTCCTTGAAAAAAATGTCTTCATGCCTTAAAATAGCTTGAATGTAATTTAGTATACACGGTTCTATGAATATGCAAATTTTAGCCCCGCCTCCACTCACTCACACCAGCTCAGAGATCCACTCGTTGACGATCACACTTTGATCTGATTGGTTACAAGGTAGTTTGTGACGTCAGAAACAACAGCGACATTAAACCGTGTTTTTGAGACTGTCTTTGGTTCACTGCAGTTTTAAAGAGAAAATACTCAAATACTTATGAATTTGCACATGGTCTGTCCTAAAGCACACCACATAGACATAAACAACATGAAAAAGCTGGGTTTTCGCCACACAGTTGCTATTACCTAATCAGTCTTTGAACCCCCAACTTAGATCTGCGAGTCCCTTTCATGAGGCACGTTTGTCACGTCTAAACACTTCATCAGGTGACCTCTGCACTTCCAGTGAAAGCCCTGGAACACTGTCAACTATTGTGTGCAGGACAAAGCTGGCGCCAATGTTACAATATTATCACCACGGTAAAGAGGAAATACCTTTAACCAGAGAGAAAATAGGGAAGCAATAACGCTGTAGGAAGAAATGGTTTTCACTCCAGAAAATGCCTGTGTGACACCCTGACATGTGAGTTCTGCGTTTGATGGTTGTGTGAAGTTTTATAAAGGTAACTATAAGATTTAAACTAGGGCTGTGCAACAATTAATCGCATCCAAAATAAAAGTTTGTGTTTACATAATATATGTGTGTGTACTTTGTATAATTATTAAGTATATATACACACACACACTTACTGTATGTGTATGTTATTTTTATATAAATGATGTATAAATATATATACATGCAAATATTACTTAAAATATATACATGCATATGTGTGTATTATATACAAAATAATTACACACCGTACACGCATATATTATGTAAACACAAAATTGTATTTGTATTAATCACGATTAATCGTTGCACAGCCATTTAAAGGGAGAGTCAGACATTTGTTATCAGAATTCAGATGTGTGGGAGAAGGGGAATAACAGTTGGAAGATAGGAAAAACATCGGATTTGCTTCAGTAACATCTTGAAATTAGCACACACTCCCCCGGTCACCCCTGGAAACGTGATTTATCTGTCACCCTATTGGCCAGTTCCTGAGCACTGGGCCAAATAGCCTTGACACACAAAAGAAACTTTAACGTTTTTTTGAAGCTTCTGTCCCCACCTAGTTCCAGTAAACAGAAAACACTCAGTAAAGGGGGAGCAGACAGTGCTAAATCAGCCCGAAGAAGAACAGAAACCCCTTCATGGCTCCTCTTCTGACTGGCTCCAGGGCTTTGTGTGTGTGTGAAGATTATAGACAGAGAAAAAAGCCGAGATTAAACTGGTGTAAGCCCCTTAGACGCCCACTGAACCGTTAGCAATAAAACACACGGGCCTCTGGTTTCTCCTCAGAAACAGTGACTCCACTAATGAGCTTTCCTTATTTCATTATTTCTTACCTCTTTCTTTTACTTCTCATGCCTTTACATGAATGTAGTTAGAGTCCAAATTGATGTAATCTAGGAATTCAATGGTCTTTTTTCAATTGATAATTGCGGTTTAAATAAATGCAACTGAAAATAACAAACTACATACACAAAGGCTGATTAAACCTTGATGCATGAATTCATAGTAAATCATGTTTCTTTTTTGCATCAAAACAAGTATAATGCACATTTTGAATGTTTTTGAAAGAAGTGTTATGATCACCAAGGCTGCATTTATTTGATAAAAAATACAGTAAAAACAGTGAAATATTAATACAATTTAAAATAGCAGTTTTCTATATGTGAATATATTTCACATGATCTTCAGAAATCACTCTAAAATGCAGATTCTCAATTAACATTTCTGATTATTACCAGTTGAAAACAGCTGTGCTGCTTTATGTAATGCATTTTTTTAGGATTCTTGAACAATTGAATAGGTTGTTCAGACTGCGCCATGAATAAAAAAAAACCCAGTTATTCTTAAAGGTATATTAAATATAATGACCTAAATCCAGTATGTAATAAGTAAAGAGCACAAAGTTAATGTTTATACATAAGCGTAGTGGATGAATTAAAAGATTTTGACAATAACAAAATATATTGTCATGGAAGCATATATATATATATATATATATATATATATATATAAAACTAACAAATGGAAACATTAATTTAGGAAGGGAGAAAGAAAGAAAGAAAGAAAGAAAGGAGGAAAAGGAAGGAAGGACAGAAAGGAAGAAAGAAAGAAAAAAAGGAAGGAAGGAAGGAAAGAAGGAAGGAAGAAAAAGAAATGACGGACGGAAGAAAAAGGACAGATGGATGAAAAGAAATGGAAGTCACCTTTCAAGTCAGGGAGGAAAGAAGGAAGGATATACAAATGGAAAGAAAAGCTGAATGGATGGAAAGAAAAGAAGAAAGGAAAGAAAGAAAGGGAAGGGAGGAAAGAAGGAAGGATGGACAGAAGGAACACGAAAGAAAGGAATAGCTGGATGGACGGAAATAAACGGAAGGAAAAGATAGACAGAAGGAAGGAAAGGGAGGAAGGAAGAAAGGGTGGAAGAAAGGAAGAAAGAAAAAAAGGGTGGAAGAAAGAAAGAAAGAAAGGGAGGAAGGAAGAAAGAAAGAAAGGGAGTAAGAAAGACAGAGAGAGAGAGAGAGAGATAGAGAGAGAGAGAGAGAGAGAGTGAGAGACAGAGAGACAGAGAGACAGAGAGAGAGAGAGAGAGAGAGAGAGAGAGAGAGAGAGAGAGAGAGAGAGAGAGAGGATTCTCTGGCGCCCCCTTGAGTCCCAGTGTTGTGTGTTCAGTGTGTGTCGGCTGTTTGATCAGGGATGTGCTCATGGAAAAGGCTGGTCAGGAGTGTAGTTGAAACTGGCATCCAGAAACATGGCCAGTGTTCCCAGTGAAGTGATGATGACAAAGAGCCAGAAGAAGAGCCGATCCAAAACCACAGCGATGTACTGCCAGTCATCTGTCATCTACACACACAACACACACAGACATGTTCTTCTCACTCAGCGCATCATGAGGATCAGGGACAGACCAAGAGGAAGAGCCTCAGCAAAGCGTTCTTTGTGTTTCTGTGAGTATGTGTGGAAAAGAGAGATGGAAGGTGTGTGTGTGTGTGTGTGTGTGTGTTTATAGACTTACAGTATCATCCACATCCTGTTTCTTCAATTGTTCAGACATATAATTGATGGCGGCGATCGCGGATTTGAGATTCGGGGGCAGAATCAGACAATAGTTGTCACTGTTTGAGAACCTCTGCAACTTCACAGTGCTCTCATTATGACTAAAACACACACACACACACATACAAATAAAGAATAATTAACCCTAAACAAAAGTTCATGAGTGCATCAACACAACACAAATGACTAAGTGGATTATTAAAATATATGACAATTATCATTAAAGTCCCCCTGTAGAAAATATTTGTATCCATTAAAACTCATCTTTGATCACTAAAATTACATATTTAAACGTTTTTTGAGACTGTCTTTGGTTCACTGCAGTTTTAAAGAAAAAATACTCAACAATGGTGATGACTTATGAATTTACACATGGTTTGCCTTAAAGCATAGTAAAAAAGTATGAGAAATAGTGCTTAGTATGCATCACTAATACATGTATAGCATTGTGCTGTAAAGCAGTGGCGTGTTGTACAGTAGCGTTGCAGAGGTCAGTATTGTGTTGCTCTGTGCTATAGTGGGAATGAGTCTGTCACACACTGCAGAATGAATGAGCGCTGTGCTGTGTCTGGGACTGACCTCTCCTCTCTCACATTCCCATTCTTTCAAGGGTGAGTTTTTTCCAACAGGGATTATACAGAGAGCACCACATGTCCGGCACATGACATGCATGGTCAATGAGATGCACACTGGTATAGACAGGAGCGTTTGTTTCCACACACTGTATATGTGCGTTTGCTGTAAGCACACACCTAATAAACACACATCCTGACATGATTACATACACAGACCTGTACGCTACACAAACAAACAATGCACATACATTCAGAGGATCGTTACCTTACTTAAGTAGACATTTTGGGTATCTATACTTTACTGGAGTTATATTTCCACGCAATTATCTGTACTTTCTACTCCTTACATTTTAAAAATAGCCTCTTACTCCTATTTCATTTCGGCTTGTTTTCATTCTGGCTTGTCATCGTGCAAACCCCCCCCCCCCCCAAAAAAACTATCCAGATAAATCAGAGTGAATTTGATTGTGGTTGGATGAGAAGTATAAACATATACCATTCCGACACCCTATTGGTTTGTACGCGATCCATTGCACCTGCACATGTAGTATTACACATATGGTTCTTTAATGTTATTTGCATTGTACTAAAATGCATTCATTTACAATGGACATATATGTGGCTGAAACAGGTAGTCTAGTGCATCCCAAATTTTTCAACATTAACATTTTAATATAACATTATAGTCATTATGGTCTTTAGAAAAATGTGTTTTGAGGGGGTGGGGTAGTGCACTATAGGCCCATGTGGCGCGGCCTAAGCTTTTGTCCTTAATGGCATTTTTTTGCCTTACATTACTTATACTTTTATACTTTAAGTAGTTTTGGAACCAGTACTTTTACTTGAGTTTCCAACCTCTACAGAAGTCTTTTTAAACCCTAGTATCTATACTTCTACCTGAGTAATGAATGTGAATACTTTTGCATAAATTCAACACAGATTCATATTCCACACTGTTGCACTAAGAACCCTTCCATCTGTTTCTTCAGACAGTTAAATGAACATATCAGTGAACACGAGTACATCAGAGCAACAAGCTAACTTACTCTTTTACCAAGCTTTTAAGGCTGCTTTCAAATTCACTTGATCCTGACGAGACGAGCATGTTTTTGCATTCAGGAACAGCCAGGAATGGAACTGAATGCGACTTCTCGAAGAGTGTTTTAATATGCTAAAAGTCTAATGTTGGCCGCACGCTAAAAAAAGCACCACCAAAAATATATATTTTTTTCTTTTCAAAAAACGACCTCAACAACATTACTGAATATATATAACTACTCTGTTGCTGGAAAACGTCTCTGGTTACTCACGTAACCGTAGTTCCCTGAGAGGAGGGAACGAGACATTACGAATGGGGAAATCCATTTTCCTCGAATCATGAAGTCTGATAGAATAACTCTTTTGCTTGCAAATAGCCAATGGCGGTCCCGCCACCACCTGATTGGCTGACACTGCTCAATATAGGTGACGGCGGGCGCCAGAAACCTCAGAATCTTAGCTGAACGAGAGTAAGGAGACTGAGAGTCCCTCCCACACGGCAGGTTACGTAATGTCTCGTTCCCTCCTCTCAGGGAACTACGGTTACGTGAGTAACCAGAGACGTTCCCTTATCGAGTCGGTCTCTCGACATTACGAATGGGGAACAATAAAACCCCCGCCGTGTGGGAGAAACCCCGCCCAGCTCTCAGGAACAGACACCGGACCTGGCTGAAACATCTATTGGCACCGAGCCAACTCGGCATCTGCACCAACGAAGGCCCCTCCCATCAAGCTAAGCACGCTGAACTGAATGGAGGGAGATTGCAGCAAGTGATTGGTGCTTAGGAAAATACTGCCGGCTATGAATGCGGACATAACAAAGGGCACAATATAGTGAACATGATAGCTATGCTAATAATAACTCGCACCGTCTGACGACTAGTCGAACCGTGGCTAGAGCGCGCGCCATCGGGGCAGTCTAGCCTAGTCCAACGACAGCTCAGCTTTCTCTCCCTGCACTGACAGACATGTGGTGCGAATGAAGGGATATTCAAGTTATAGAATCTCGCGAAGGTATTACGAGACGACCAACCTGCCGCAAAACAAATGTCTTGAATAGACATGCCTTTCGCCCACGCCCATGATGACGCCAAACTCCTAGTGGAGTGGGCGTGCACCCCTATAGGGAAACGGCTTCCCATGAAGCATAAGCCAGCCAGTGCACAGCCTCCACTATCCAGTGAGATAGCCTCCGTTTCGACAGCGCGCCGCCTCTTAGCACCCGCGTAGCAGACGAAGAGCTGCTCTGAAGTTCGAAACTGGCTAGTTCTGTTCACATAAGCACGCAGGGCACGCATGGGGCACAAGCGTACTTCTGAGACTCTGAAACACTGACCTCATCCGGGCAAAATGCTGGAATTGCAACCACCTGGGCTCTGATGAATATACGCAGTAGATAATAGCCCCATAATAGCATAGCACCTCAGTAAACAACAAACACATAGCCGTAGCTACAACTGTGAGTAGACGAGTTAGCACAGAATAGCCAGTTGTACTGAAGGAAATGGGGCAACATAACAGCATAGCACATGTACGTAACAGCATCGGTCGCTGTAGCGCATCCATGCATGTACATAACGCAGCATAAGTCGCCGTAGCGACAGAACTACGTAGAGACAGAAACTGAGATGTACAGTTCGATCGGGATGGCTAGCTGCACGGAAACGGGGCAGCATTACAGCATAACACATGGTAAATTGCACATCCGTGTACGTACATACATTCAGAAACTGTGAGTATGCACAGTAGATTAAGATAGCTAGTTTTGCACTGAAAGAAACAGAGCAACAAAATAGCAACACACGTCCTTATACGTACATAAGTGCAGTGTAGTCGCTGTAGCGACAAACTGAATATGCAGTTAGATAGGATAGCTGGTTGTTGCACTGAATGATAGAGGGCAACATAACAGCATAACACATCCGTGTGCACATTTTAAACATCTGTGTGTATAATGCAGCTCAAGTTGCTGAAGCGACCGAAACGGCATGAATATGCGTACACAATGGTCCATTACATTGAAGGGCAGCATAACGCTTCAATATCTACACAGATGCAATGCAAGTCGCCGTAGCGACGACTGAGACAATGCACAAGCATAGTTACATTTTTGTGTACAAAAAAACACAGCGTCAGAGGCATAGCGACATCGACTGTGAATACGTAGTTAATCGGAATAGCCGGCTGCACTGAGGATACAGGGCAACATATAACGGCATAAATCATAGACACATATGTACATAACACAGCGTCTGTGGCATCGCGCAACAACTGTGACTACACAGTAAAAGAGTAGCCAGTTGCACTGAAGGATACAGGGCAATATATAGCGGCGTAATAGTTACACATATCAGTGCGTTGTGTGTACACAGCGTCAGTTGCATCGTACAACAATTGTGAATACGTAGTGATCAGAATAGCCATTTGCACTGAAGGATAGGGCAAAATATGACGGCATAGATCATAACACATATCAGTGTGTAGTGTGCACAAACACAGCGTTAGTTGCATCGCACGACAACTATGAATACGCACTGCGTAGTAATCAGGATAGCCATTTGCACTGAATGACACAGGGCAATATATAATGGCATAAATCATTACACATAACAGAGTGCGGTGTGCACAAACACAGCGTCCGTTGCATCGCACGACAACTATGAATACGTAGTAATCAGAATAGCCATTTGCACTGAATGACACAGGGCAATAGAATAAGGCATAAATCATAACACATATCAGTGTGTAGTGTGTACAAACACAGCGTTAGTTGCATCGCACGACAACTATGAATACGCACTGCGTAGTAATCAGGATAGCAATTTGCACTGAATGACACAGGGCAATATATAATGGCATAAAACATTACACATAACAGAGTGCGGTGTGTACGTAACACAGCGTCAGATGCATCGCGCACGAACTGTGAATACGTAGTAATCAGAATAGCCATTTGCACTGAATGACACAGGGCAATATATAAGGCATAAATCATTAAACATATCAGTGTGCAGTGTGTACAGCGTCAGTTGCATCGCACGACAACTGTGAATACGTACTGCGTAGTAATCAGAATAGCCATTCCACTGAAGGATACAGGGCAATATACAACGGCAAATTCATATAGTGTGCAGTGTGTACATAAACACAGTGTCAGTTGCATCGCGCAACAACTGTGAATACGTACTGCGTAGTAACCAGAATAGCCATTGCACTGAAGGATACAGGGCAATATACAACGGCAAATTCATATAGTGTGCAGTGTGTACATAAACACAGTGTCAGTTGCATCGCGCAACAACTGTGAATACGTACTGCGTAGTAACCAGAATAGCCATTGCACTGAAGGATACAGGGCAATATACAACGGCAAATTCATATAGTGTGTAGTGTGTACATAAACACAGTGTCAGTTGCATCGCGCAACAACTGTGAATACGTACTGCGTAGTAACCAGAATAGCCATTGCACTGAAGGACACAGGGCAATATATGGCATAAATCATTACACAACAGTGTGTAGTGAGTACGTAACGCAGCGTCAGTTACATCGCGCAACAACTGTGAATACTTACGGTGTAGTAATCAGAATAGCCATTGCACTGAAGGACACAGGGCAATATATAATGGCATAAATCCTTACACATAACAGTGTGTAGTGAGTACGTAACACAGCGTCGGTTGCATCGCACAACAACTGTGAACACGTACTTGCAGTAATCAGAATAGCCATTGCACTGAAGGACACAGGGCAATATATAATGGCATAAATCCTTACACATAACAGTGTGGTGTGTACGTAACACAGCGTCAGTTGCATCGCGCACCAACTGTGAACACGTACTTGCAGTAGTCAGAATAGCCATTGCACTGAAGGACACAGGGCAATATATAATGGCATAAATCCTTACACATAACAGTGTGGTGTGTACGTAACACAGCGTCAGTTGCATCGCGCAACAACTGTGAATACACACTGTGTAGTAATCAGAATCGCCATACAGGGCAATGAATGCTGCGGCGGGGGCTGGGCGCCAGCCACCGGGAAAGCATTGACTGCTATATGAAATGGTATAGCTCGTCCGCGGCATCATGCACGGGGACATAGATAGCCATCTCCTCGGGTTTCCCCGAGCTTCCGCTCTGCGATGCGTCTCCCGTCTATGAGGCGGGTAATAATGTTGGGGAGAGAAGCTCTTTTGCTGAGACATGTAATGTACCTTGTTATTGAAACAGAACACAGCGGTTTCAGAAACAACACATTCTCGTCGAACTCTGGGCGGGAACACGCCCTCTTCGCACCGGTCCGACGAACACGTCCCGCGCTCTTTCCTCCCTGACACGCACATCAGGAGCGTTGTTTTTTTTTTTTTTTTTTTTTTTTTAGCGACTTCCTGAACTGCCTCTCGCTTCAGCTTTACGGCCCGCGCCGAGGCCACCTTTCCGACGGCAGCTCCTTGGGCGCTGTCCACTCCAGCACCATATCTGCCACCGCCTCAGTGAGAATGGCCATAAGCTCCGCATCCAAAGAGGCGAGGGCGCCTTCAGACGGAGACTCGGACTATTGGCGTCGTCATCGTCGTAACCGAACGAGATAATTCCCGTGCTTCCTCAAGAGGGCGGTAAATGGCCTCAAGAGTAACTCACGGGCTCTGCCACGTGAGGATGGCGTGGACCTTGGGCCGACGTCAGCGCCTCAACAGAACCCGCGAATGGAGATCTCTGCCGTCTCCCGGTCCGCGGCTCGACGGCGGCAGACTGGGGAGAGGCAGGAGACACTAGGTCGTCGCTACGTGCAACGGCCAGCCTTGCACGAAGGATCTGATGGGAAGCTCCTCACAGGCAGGACATCCCGATCCCTCGAGTGCCGCCTCTGCGTGGTCCCGACCCAGGCACAGCACACAAGTTGTGTGCGTCCGGGGATTCAATGGGTCCACCACACGGGCGACTAAGAGACATAATATAATCCACCGGAACGCGAGAGGGGAATTAAAACTCCTTAATATACTCCGCTCTGAATGCGTACATCAACGGTGAAAACAGACTCGAGTGAAGAAAAAAGATTCTGAGGTTTCTGGCACCCGCCGTCACCTATATTGAGCAGTGTCAGCCAATCAGGTGGTGGCGGGACCGCCATTGGCTATTTGCAAGCAAAAGAGTTCTTCTATCAGACTTCATGATTCGAGGAAAATGGATTTCCCCATTCGTAATGTCGAGAGACCGACTCGATAAGGGAACTAGTTTGCAGAAGAATGAACCACTTTGACACGACCCTTGTGACAGGGCTCTTTCCTGCGGTATATTTGCATCATTATTGCAGAAACTATTAAAGTCCCCCTGTGGTGAGAATCAAGCTTTTAATGTTGTTTATACGTGTATGTGGTGTTTTTAATATGCTTTAAGACAAACCATGTGCAAATTCACAAGTCAACACTATTGCTGAGTATTTTCTCTTTAAAACTGCAGTGAACCAAAGACAGTCTCAAAAACACGGTTTGAAATCGCTGGTGTTTCTGACGTCACAAACAACCTTGTAACCAATCAGATCAACGTGTGGGCGGGCTTTAGCACATCATTAACTATGATCACTCTGAAGCAGTGGAGTCTCAAGAGAAGACAGGCTATTTATCGGGTGATATTAAAAATCAGGAAGATTTAGCTATACAGTGGGTGAATTATCTATTATCTTACGATGTTATGATGAACTATAAGCCTTTCTCCACTGACTTTCAAAGTTGTTCAAAACGTTTCTAAGGATGCTGATTGTTAGAAGGCAGGCTGCTATAGACTTGAAAATATAAATATACGCCAATTCAAAATATTAATAAGTAGGCCTACTATATAATAGTGAATAAATAATACTAAAATCCCATTGTTAAGGACTCAGGAGGAGAAAACTCCCCAAAAAACATTTTTTTACTCATGCTTTTTAGTATGGTTGAATTGGATCATCGAAAGTCAACAGCAAAGACATTGTTAATAAAGTGAGATTAAATGCATAAAGTATATTTGTTTTTAATAAGAAGCAATGAGAAATACATTTGCAACTCTGCTTGCAAAATATCACAATACAAATCAACATTTTCAAAAGCAGTTAACCTCCTAAAATCCGTCTTTATTGCTTTCATACCAGTGGCGAATCAGGTTTCCAAACCCCTGTTTTCAGGCAGGCCTGAGTTCATTACACATTCTTCACACCAAGCAAACATCAGACACACTTAAATCACTAGTGACAAAAACGACATAAGCAAGAAATTTGGGTTATTTAGGCCTTAGGGTTGCTCCAAATTTTTGCTAGCAAGTACCACCTGCTAATAACAATGGATTGTCATTTCTGAACAAATAAACCCAAACCCAAATAAAAATTAACTTTCCTTGAAATCACTTTTCTTATCCGGTAGCCCTCAAGACCGGCGGCATTTCTTAAAGGACTTGTGAGCTTAGCACTCTAATAAAGCTGTAAGACCACCTGTTAGATGGGCTAAAGAGAGGGCACACGCTATATCAGCGACACGAACCCTTCTCAAACAGACGAGGAGGGCAATAGACAGTTTGTCATGTCTATCACAGACAGATGGAGACCCTTTCTCTTCTGTACGCTCTACACGTTTTCAGAGAAACCCATCCATCTGTCTATCCTCCCATTCATCCATTTATGTGCATCCTCGACCCTCTGCCTCCCCTGCTGTTCTTGTGTGCATTTCACTGTAATGCCTCAGCTCAACAAGAGCTTATGTTCTGGCGACTGGAGGGGTGACTGGGCTTAACTGGGCTGAGATCAAATGCCCTTGGATTGAGAGGAGGAACAGCCAGCACACAGACTTTCATCATCCGTCCGCCCTGATCCGCGTTTATGAGTTGCTTAAAAGTGAGCAGTATTGCCAACACCAGCAGATTATGATACAAGCACATTATACTCTTGTTATTGATTTGGCATCTAAGTGTGTTTTTGTTTAAGTGAGTGTTCATGCACTGTGAACATGAACTGTGTCTAACAAGAGTAGGGGTGTGCAATAGGCATATATAGTCTATGATACTATTGTAATTGTTGTTTTAACGATGTGCAATCAGACATTATTGAGTATGACCCTCACTTTGCAAACACCCAAAAACACACCCTTTTACTCTATAGAAACGCAGTAAAAAATGCCCCTGTATTGAGCAGTCTTTTAGGCTATATTTATATCATGATATAGTTAAGCAATCACACAAAGAGTGCCGTCCCCCCAAATACTGTGCCAGCAGACTGCAAAAAAAGCAAAACAGTTTAATAAACAAGAAGTTAATATTAAGTGACTTACATTTTAGACACAATATTGCCTGTTTTGCTCTATTTCACGGACAAAAAATAGTTGCAAACAAAGACACGGTAGAACTGTTTTTTGTTACTGAATAAATCGTTCCATTTGAACAAATCAGTTGAGTGAATGATTTAATGAATCGATTAACCTACTTTAACTACAGAGACATTATTTTACACAACTCTACAGAACATTGTACATACTATTTCATTTGCTTTTTTATATCACATATAAACTTAAAGTACCCCTGTGGTGAAAATCAAGCTTCTAATGTTGCTTATATGTCTATGTGGTGTTTTAAATATCATTTAAGACAAACCATGTGTAAATTCATAAGTCAACACCATTGCTGAGTATTTTCTCTTTTAAAACTGCAGTGAACCAAAGACAGTCTCAAAAACCTGGTTTGAAATCGCTGGTGTTTCTGACGTCACAAACTACCTTGTAACCAATCAGATCAACGTGTGATCGTCATGAGTGGATCTCTGAGCTGGGCTGCGTTCCAGTCCAAAATTGACATGCCCTTCACTCGCTAACTTCCCTCCGTCTCGTTCACTTGGATGTGCGTCACTATGTGCACGAGTGCCCACTACTGCCGGAAACTGCAATGGGCTGAACTAGAACGTCCTAAGCCCTTGATCACTTGGAATCAGCTATGGAGTTGATTTATTATTTACAATTTTTTTCCCTTTAAGAATTTGTTAAATGCAGCATCCAAGTGTATATAGGTGTGTTTGGGTTGTTTTACATAAAAAAATCGAATTAATATATCATAGAGTTGTTTTTGATGGTGGTGATTAGATTAGATCTGCAGTGGTTCTGCAGAATCGGGTTGCATTGTGGTATATGGAACTGCCTGAAGTGTACATATGAAGTAGACTCGCTCCCTCAGTCAAAATCGAGGGAATGAGGGTCTGTCCATATAAACTTCCCTCGTTCACTTCACGAAGTGGAACGCACTTCAAAATGGCAGCAGGGATTCACCCGAGGGGAAGTGCTCAGGGAAGTTCGCAAGTGCGTGTCTAAAAGTGGACTGATGCCCTGGTGTGAGTGAGTGGAAGCGGGGCTCATTTGCATATTCATAGAACTGCGTATACTAAATGAGGCAAGGGTGTAGAGTTACATTCAAGCTATTTAAAGGCATTTTCAAGGAAAAAACGTTTAAACATGAGTTTTGAAATTATTGACTACAGGGGGACTTTAAAAATGTTAGAGGACACACAAATTGTTACATACAGAAGCAGCTTATTTTGTGTCTGAAATACCAGCCTGATTTTAACTAAAATGTTGAACACTCACCTTCCTCTCCACGGCATTACCAGCTCTGGGTTGATCTTTCGGATGAAATATTCACCTCCAGGTCTGAGGCCTTGGTCCAAACAACCCAGTGGGACGTTTTCTTTTGTCTCGTCCTCCACTGGCTCCACAGTTTGGGGCCTGAGCACGCCCAAGTAACGAGGCAGCAAGTTGATGAACACCTGCAGAATGTTAGATGACAGGATATGCTTTCAGTTTTGAGTAATTGGATGGAATAATGTAAAAAAGCTGCTCTTTAAATCAAGATGCGTCACCTTTCGCACCCATACGGGCATGTGGTGTGTGCTGGGAGTCCTGTGGTGGAGGTTCAGGACCACCACGCTTAGGATGACTGAGAACGTCACCAGGATCATGGTGAACATCACGTATTTAACGATGATAGGAATGCCAAGTGATGTTTCTGGGACTTTGTCAGCCAACAACAGCATGAAAACAGTGAGAGCAATGAGGACGGAGATGGACAGAGTCATCTTCTCTCCTGAGGGAGAGGTCAGAAATCACGTCTTATACTGTACACACGGACATATTTCAGGCCATTAAACCTCTGTATAGGTAAACATACAAACTATTATTTGGTCCATGGAGACAAATTTAAAAATGAGGCCGACAAAAGACAAAAAGGTTTTTTTCTGTTAACTAAAAAATGTTATAAAAAACATTTCTGTTAATTGAAATAAAGGTGAAATAAAATAAATAGTTAAATATTAGATGAAAAACTAAACGAAAATGAGAAATGTTGCCTTGGCAATAAACTAAAATTATCAACTGGAAATAAATAAAAGCTAAAAATAAATCTAAAACTGAAATAAAAATAAAAATAAAAATAAATGAAATTATTAAAAAATTAAACCAAAATCAACGTGGAAACTAAAAATATAAAAATAAAAGTTAATTCAAAATATTAATACAATTATAATAAAACTAAAATAACTATAATTTTTTTTGCCATCCACATTTTGTATACACCTTAAATACTTTTTGAATCTTGTAAAAAAAGCTACCATTCAAAGGCTTGGGGTAAGTTTTTTTTTTAAAGACATCAATACTTTTATAATTGGTAAAGACATTTATAATGCTCTGAAATAATTATACTTCAAATAACAAATTAGCCTTTCTATTCATCAAAGAATCCAAAATATGAAGCAGCACACCTATTTTTAACATTGATAATAATAATGAGAACATTACATTTTAAGATCTATTACAGTAGAAAAACAACTATTTCGAATTGCAAAGCTATTTAACAATATTACTGTTTTTACAGTATTTTTGATCAAATAAATGCAGCTTTGGTGAGCATAAGAGAAAACAACGTATCAACTTTTGAATGGTAGTGTTTTTTAAATCGTCAGGGTGTTTCATAAAACAGCAAAGTTGAACATAAACCAGTCATCGTTTTGATTTTCTAATTAAAGATGGGCACCTGCACCAGGTGGCAGGTAGAAGACAAATATGGCCAGCACACTGGTGAGGATGCAGGGCACGATGATGTTGATGATGTAGAACAACGGCTTCCTCTCGATGATCAGGTAGAAGGTGATGTCCTCATACAGGTCCTCCTGGACGATCTTCCTGCTGGGCTTGTGACAAATCTGCCACTCGCCGTTCTCTTAGGGAAGAGAGAGGACTAGTGAGAGAAAACGAGACAGAAGGAAGGAGAGAGTGTGCCATGTGCCAAGTTGCTACATTGCTTGGCAACTGTAAACTATTATTATACATGTACATATATACTGAACACTGACATTCTTGCATCATTTATGATGTTGGACAGGAAGTTGTCACATTTAAGAGGAAGTACACTAACCAGTGAAGGCATTCTCATCAATAACTATCTCATGGAGCTCGTTGCCATCTTCATCTAGACCGTACTGAAGGTCCACTTCTGACGAATCATACGTGTAGGAACGAAACACCATTGTGCAGTTCTGCCAGTCGAATGGAAAGTATGCAACCTATAGTGCCGGAGAGCACAACTTTAAAATACAGTAAAATGAACGAGAAAGTACAATACAATATATTTAAGGACAGATAGGATGTTCTACCTGCCTGTCAACATATTTATTTCCATACGTCTGCGCACCTGTTTTCACAGACATCAGAGTGTTTTATGAGGCTATCCAAAGTTGTAGACAGACGTCAGTCACTGAGCGCCACAAACAAACATCAGTCGCCTTTTACAGTTCCTCCTGAACCAAAACAATGAGCTTATACTGCGTTCACGCCATAACTACAGTAGTTAAAAGAGATGGCAACCCGTGACGTTCTACCCGGATTTATACCTTTCAATGGCAACACTATCAACGCCGAAATAAAATCTGCAGCAGTCAGGTGTTACAACTAGAGCTCTGTAAGTTGTGTACGCTCAATATTATTGTAATGTTTTGAGATATAAGGGTAACTTAAGTGTCAAAACACGTATATCCGGTTTCCAGAGGGCGACAGGATTTGCCACAATTCTGGCTTTTTTTCTCACAACTGTGAGTTTACATCTCGCAATTCAGAATTGTGAGATATAAAGTCAGAATTGTGAGATATAAAGTCAGAATTGTGAGATATAAAGTCAGAATTGTGAGATATAAAGTCAGAATTGTGAGATATAAAGTCAGAATTGTGAGATATAAAGTCAGAATTGTGAGATATAAAGTCAGAATTGTGAGATATAAAGTCAGAATTGTGAGATATAAAGTCAGAATTGCGAGATATAAAGTCCAATTCTAAGGAAAAAAAGCAAAAAAAAAATTCTCAGAACTGCATGTTTATATCTCACAATTCTGACTTTATAACATGCAAACGGTAGATGTAAAGTCAGAATTGCGAGATATAAAGTCAGAATTGCATAATATAAAGTTACAATTGTGTGTTATAAAGTCAGAAAATTGTGAGATATAAACTCGCAATTCTGAGAAAAAAATTATGTCTTTTTTTCCTGATAACTCGCAATTGCACGTTTATATCTCACAATTCTCAGAAGAAATGTCAGCTTTGCGTGATATAAAGTCGCAATTGCATGTTATAAAGTCAGAATTGTTGGATTTAAACTCCCAATTGCAAGAAATAAACTCGCGAGATGTAAACATTTTTTTTATTTTTTATTCTGTGGCGGAAACAAGCTTCCATAGAAAGCTACATTACTGTTTTTGTAAATAAACTAACAAGCTTCACAATTACCTACAGACGCATGCAGGTAATTCACACTTACAATCTTCCTCTCATGATCATCAAATGAACATTTTCTGCGGTGTAAAAAGACTTGCAGTGTAAACCCAGCCTTAATGTCGCGACGCTTTGCAGACTCTGCTCCGGCTGTGATATCGGTTACCGGTCATATCTAAAGTGAATGTAAACAGGCGTTCATGTGTGTGTTCATGTGAAGGAGGTCTGGCTTTTTGAGACGCTCTGAAGAGAGGATGGGTTCTTCTGCTTTCAAAGCTAGCTTGATATTACTAGCCTCTGAAACTGCACCCCATAGCTTTAGGCATTTAAATCAGTAATATGCCAACAGTCAATGTTCAAGATTCAGTACAAGTTAAACGATTCTGTCGAAAATGTATGACATTCGTTCATTCAATGCATTTACAACGGAAGTATACTTCAATTGATCCCAGAACATTCCTCTAATGTGAACTGTTACGAGCTCCATGACCTAGGGTCAAAAAGAGGCAACATTGAGGTTGTGACAAAACTGTGTGTGAATGGGTTGGATTAAGAGTGGCAAGAGACACTACGATGTTTACATGTACCTCTATGGAGCAGGAGCTGCGGTAGATGGCAGGCGGATACCAGGAGACGGTCCCATCACTCCTCACCAGCACGTTCACATACAGAGCCACGTCAAACTGACCATCATTACTGTAAACACAGGGAGAACACCGCATTGTCCATGTGCCCTGAGCAGTTTAGATGCTTTAGTGTCATTTAAACCAAATACCTATTTGAATTTGGCTTCTTGAGATTTAGCAAGTTCCTAAAGAATTATTAGATTGCCCTGCAAAAATGTATTCTTGTCAAGTATAAATATCTAAACAGTGCATCTTGAATATAGATAGATTTGTTTTCCATTCATATTAACAAAGAAAGAAATTGTGGCTGGTGTCCTGTTATAAATCATGCTTTTTAAAAGAAAAAAAAACCCTTTAAATGTTGTCAGTGTGGCATTATATGAGGATGTTCTCACTTGTTGATTAGGTAGATGTCAGGACGCCACACTTTTATGGGAGGAATTCGCACAACGTCAATACTGTCATAATCCTCAGGATTCCAGGATAACCTGTAGTCGATCCATTCCTGGAAAAGAGAGAGAGATGCATACATGCAAACTGCTTATATATGCACACTACCATTCAAAAGTCTCTTATTCTCATTAAGGCTGCATTTATTTGTTCAAAAATACAGGAAAAACAGGAATATTGTGAATTATTATTACAATTTGAAATGGGTGTTTTTTCTATGAGATAATATAATAAAATGTAATTTATTCCTGTGATCAAAGCTGAATATTCAGCATCATTACTCCAGTGTTCCTATATTTGATGATGTCCTGCTCAAGAAACATTTATGATTATTATCAATGTAAAAAACAGCTGTTGTGCAAACCATGATACAACCATAAACACTGAAAGTTCAAACGAACAGCATTTTTTAAAAATATATATATATTTTAAAACAATGTAAAAGTTACTGTAACTTTTGACTTAATGCGTCCTTGCTGAATATTAATTTAGTTTAGTTTTTCTCAAAACTTACTGACTCCAAACTTTTGAACGGTAGTGTATATTAAGTTTAATGGTATGTCCAATGAGGACATCTCATTTATATATGAGGATATTGTCCCTTACATTTTGACAGATCATTTTGGAACAAATTTGTCCCCAAACCTTATTCTCTTAGCTAAGTAGACATTCTCTCTCTCTCTCTCTCTCTTACACACACACACACACACAGACACACACACACACAGCATCATTCTACTGAGCATCACGAGCACGCTTATTTGCTCTACATCAGAAGAAAGCACATGAGACAGTTTGAGAAAAAGAAAAGAAAATCCATAAATTACTTGCAGATATAAAAAGTGACAAGTCAATTTAGGCGTAAAATAACCAGCGGTTAGAAGGGATGAGATAAACGCTCTGCCTCTCACCATATTCATGAACACGTTTGTTGTCATCTCTTCATTCTTCTCGTTCTGCGAGAGAGGAGAGATAGTGACATTAGTGTGTGTCGAGTGTGTCATGCTGTCAGTCCTCCATATGGAAGCTAATGCTGCATGCATGACTGGAAAGCTGGAGTGCTAATGCTTCTCTAATGTCAGGGAAATGTTTCTGAAGCAGTGGGTCAGAGGCAGACGGGCCGCCGGTCTCCAAAATCACCCAACACTAACTGTGTGAGCGATGACAGAGAGAGAAAGAAATGCTTTGGGAAAAAAGAATAAATAAAGAGAGGATCAGATGTGTGTGTGTGTATGTGAGTGTTATGTGTGTCATACCAAGCTGATGAGCTGCACTAAAGTCATTCCCACTCTGACCATCACTCGCTCGTTCCAGGTCCGTGCCGGTCGCACCTTCAGGTTGTAATCCTGAAACAAATCCTCCAGTAGCCTCCGTTCAGCCTCGGACGCCCCTGGACCCACACACACACAAACACACACTTGTTTTGTTTTAACATGTAATTAACT
>NW_027508734.1:6395000-6445000 GCF_051911475.1 Siphateles boraxobius
ACATCGTACGACCAGAGATACTGATTTACGGCAATCCTTCAGTCACTTTGGTGCTTTCGCGCTCTGCACTTTCTTTTCTCTCGAGGCATCGACAACACCGCTGACACAGGTAAATACACGTACTAGAAGAGTTTTTGTTTTGTTGTTTTTAAACACCACGCCGAAAATACTTCGGATGCCACGATGCCATCAAGCAGTATCTCTGGACGTAATCAGTCCTTCACTGACCAATCTAAGTCCATTAGCAGAATGCTAGTGTGTTATGGGCAACCACAACTCAACCTGTAAGAAATTGAAAGGACATAAGTACTCGTTCATTCAACTTTGTACCTATAACCCATGTTGAACTTGCAAAATCTACATTCAAATCTGAGATTTCTCAATGGCAATCGGGTGAAAGAGACAAATTTAGCCGTCTAGCCCCATAGACTCCCATTCATTTTGCACTCGGACAATCGGTAAAACTGTAATATTAATATTTTAAATTGTGTCATGTAGCTTGATGCTACTTGCTCTAATCCACCTGCTGTAGGAGCTTTTCTATTCCATAATCTTCTTTGTTAATATATATATATATATATATATATATATATATATATATATATAATTATTTTTTTCTAACAAGACTTAAGATAATAGTTTGACCTTGATACTATGTACAAACTAAACCACCTGGATCCTAGAACTGCGGTCCTGAAACCGCTGCCGCCGCTATATCATCCAGTTCGTTAGGTGGCGCTGTCACAAAAAACTAGGGTCCTGAAACCGCGGTCCTAAAACTGGGGTCCAGAAACTGCAGCCTCCGGTTGTGCAGGAACATACTACTGGGACAATCGCCCCCAGTGGAACTCTGGTGGAACTACAACCAGAATTCGGTACAATAGGACTTAATAGGGAGTGGCCAGGCTTTCCTTAGACGGCGTTGATCTATCTCTTCTCTGCTGCTTTTAACTGTTCTTAGTTGCATGTAGTTTTATATAGTGTTTTGTTTTAAGGTGTATTTGTCTATATGTGTTGTACAGTTGGGTCTGTAAAGCACTTTGGCCAACTCGTGTTGTTTTTAAATGTGGTTTAGAAATAAAATATGATTGATTGATTGATGATTTGTACCATATTTACCCCTTAAGGGTGCATATTATTGTCTTAAAAATACACAATAGTTCATATAAAGTATTTTAGTTCATATTAGTATTTAAATTGTGCATATTAGTACTATTTGAAAGGGTGCCGTGCCGCCCCAGGGACAGCTTTTTTTCTGAGAGTGTACCGTTCAAAAGTTGAAAGAAGTCATTTATTTGATCAAAAATACAGTAAAGTTTGAGAAACAGTAATATTTCAGAAATAGTATTACCCTTTATGTTTTCTATTTGAATATATTTTAAAATGTCATTTATTCCTGTGATCAAATCTGTATTTTCAGCATTATTACTCCAGTCTTCAGTGTCACATGATCCTTCAGAAATCATATGCTAATTTACTGCTCAAGAAACATTTCTGATTATCAATGATGAAAACAGTTGTGCTGCTTCATATTTGTGGAAACTGAGATATGTTTTTTCAGGATTCTTTGATGAACAGAAAGATCAAAATAGCATTTATTCGACATAGAAATCCTTTGTAACGTTATAATATTCCTTTACAATCACATTTGATTAATTCTAAGCATCCCTGCATTTTTTCAACAACAAAATAAAATCTTTCCAGTAATCTATAGATTATTTTTTTCTATTCACAGACCTAATTATATTAAATCCCATTGAACTCACTGGAGATATTGTGTGAATGAATTGCTGTGCTCTTTTTTGTAACAGTAAAAGCACCGAACAGCGTCTAAGACATCACATGCCAGTGTTGTTGAGGTGGTGAGAGATCGACGGTCAGATTTAGGGGAAGGGGTCAGTGGGAGTGGCATTGAAGCTGGCATAAGTGAAAATGCCCAGCGTCCCAAAGGTGGTAAAAACCACAAAGATCCAGAGAAAGAGTCGATCAACCACCATGGCAACATACTGCCAGTCCTCCTTTAACTGAGAGACAGACAGAAAGAGGAAAACAAGAGAGAAAGGGAGACAAATGAGATGGAAAACAGTGAGAACGAAGGGAAGGTAAAGATTTAGAGAGCGTAACATGATTCTGATTGTGATTGTAAATGACTTACAGCCTCGTAGTCTTTCTCGGCCTGCAGTTGCTCCGCGATGTAAGTGATGGCCTCCACGGCTGCCTTGAGCTCTGGAGGAAGACTGAGGAAATGACTCGGCCCGTCAATGAACTTCCTCAGGTCAGTGCACGGCCCATCAGGCTGGAACCTGCAACAGGAGGAACATCACTGTACACCGCAGCCAGAGTTGGGGATTTGCATTACAAGTAACACAAGTTTACGAAAAGATTACTTTTTTTTTTCCAAGGAACTAGTAAAGTAATGCATTACTTTTAAATTTCCATCAAAGTTACTTTTTCAAATAAGAATCGCAAATGTATTGACTGACAGCTCTCCAGTCTGTTGAGAGAAATCAGGAGTAAGTGCGGTGTTGTGTGTGAAAACATGATGCTTATTGTAGCCCTAGACTGACTGAGCATTTACTCATCTCACTTGCACAAAAACATGGTTCAGTGTTCCCCAAAATGAATAAAAACAGTGAAATGCAAACTTAGAACCTGCAATAATTAAATGTTAAATAGCACAAATGTACTTTATTTAATCTCACTTTCTTAACCAATATCTCTGCTACTGACCTTCGATGATCCAAATCAGCCATATTAATAATCAAAAATTACTATAGATAAATATCACGTTTGTTTCATATTTTTTATTGCTGAATTAAGAGTGTTGAACTTTCTTCTCCTCTGTTCTTATTCTTCTGTGACCCAGAGCAGCTGAAAGGTTTGTTTGAGCAGCGACCTCTACTGTACAGACGAGAATTTATTCACTTTTGGTGTGAAAAGGCCAAAAATAGAACTTTTTTTGTTACTAAAAAACCAGCAAGAAAGTAATGCAACACATTACTTTCCATAAAAAGTAACTAAGTAATTTAATTAGTCACTTTTTTTAGGGAGTGACACAATATTGTCACATTGCTTTTAAAAGTAACTTTCCACAACACTGATTTATTCAGTTCGGGCAGGCTTGGCATCATTTTATGTGTGAACTGGCCAGAAACATGCTCTATATAAACACACACACACACACACACACACACACACACACAAACACAAACACAAACACACACACACACACACACACACACAAACACAAACACAAACACAAACACAAACACAAACACAAACACAAACACACACACACACACACACACACACACACACACACACACACACACACACACACACACACACACACAGATGAGAATGCTGAACCAATACATTGCAAGCACAAGGTCCTGTTGACATACTTACTGTAAATACATACTTCTACTTCAGGGTAGTGATAGTTACCTTCAAATCTTTGTACAAAAATATCCAGAAATGTTCTGTTACATATGAACCATATTCATACGCCACTAGTAACACCAAGGTCATGGGGTTTCAGTCCCAGTAAATGCATGAACTGTTAAAATATATACTTTGAATGCAATACAAGTAGCTTTTGGATAAAAGCATCTGCCAAATGCATGTAATATAAAATATGGCTTTATTGTTTGTGGTAAAACATGCTTAAACTTAAAGGGATAGCCCAACAGACTATACTTTGTTATCCATATAATGGAAGTCAGTGGGAACTGAAACTGTTTGGCGAAATAACATTTAAGTAACATAGGTTTGGAATGACCAAATGATTTTCATTTTTCTGCGTGGACTATTCCTTTAAATATCTTTTTCTGAAGTTGAAGAGTTGACCTCAGTAAATTTCTCAGATTGTATCAGGAAGTTATGAACACAGGCTGAAACCTCAGGCAGCAAGTCTAAATCCATGGTGGATCAGATTACTTTGTCCTTGAGAAAAGGGTGTAAGCATTTAAAGCCTTAGAATGCATTGGCCTGTGCACCATTCCTGCTGTGTGTGTGTGTGTGTGTGTGTGTGTGTGTGTGTGTGTGTGTGTGTGTGTGTCCACATAATCCCACATCAGAAAAAGAGCCAGTTTCTCAAAACTCCCGTGTCAAGGTGACCCGTTCCAACCAGGACTGACGGACTAACATATAAAAACTTCATATAAAGTCATCGAGTCTCTTTAGAAAATTTGGATTAAACTGCTCAATTCATATGGATTAGTTTTACGATTTCTTTATGAACTTTTTGAAGAGTCAAAGTGTTAGTTGCGTAGCTGTTATTAGAGGGATCAGAGAGATTTCAGATTTCATCAGAAAGATCTTCATTTGTGTTCAGACGATGAATGAAAGTCTTAGGGGTTGGAAACGACAAGTAATTAATGAAAAATTTTCATTTTCTGGTGAACTATCCCTTTAACTCATTCATTTAATCACTCATTCACTTACTGTCATACTTATTCTTTCATTTAAAACACTCTCTCAATCATTCAGTCAGTCACTTTCTTTTTTTTTTCTTCAAATCTGTTTTATGCTGATGGTGTAACCACCCACCCGTGAAATCCTCCCAATGTGCTGATGAAATGCTTATCACCGCTGATGTGTTGCATTCCTCTTTTGAGAATCTGTTCACGAACATCTGTTTCATTATGAATCCCATCTCTTTCTTTCTCTCCCACTGCTCCTCATCAATTTTCCAGACACTACACCTCCCCATCCCACCACAAGGGGTCAGTGTGACTCTTCATTCCTCACAGCTCTCATCTGTATGCGTGTATTCAGGTGCTTGGCCAGGAGCTCATCCCAGGTTCCCCAGCGAGCTCCAGTGACCCGAGAGGAACCCTATTACACTGAGACATACGTTAATGCCGGGCGGAGAGACCAGCAGATCGGGAGAAGAGAGCTTTAACCCAGCAGAGGAGTGCGTTTTAACATCTAGCATGTACCTTCATTTAGGGCCTAAAACAGCATTAACATGATCACATTTACACATTTTTTACATTCTTATCAGTTGCTTTCCCTGGGAATCGAACCTATGACCTTGGCGTGGCAAGTGCAAACCCTCTACTGTTTGAGCTACGGGAAAGCTCACAGCAGATGATAAAACATAAATAAAAAATATAGCATTTTGTTACCTCATAATTTTTTTCTTTCTCTAAATCAAAAGCATTAGCTACAATCAGATGCATATCCAGAATGGCAAGCCTCAATCTGATTTACTGGCTTATGTTTTCTGGAGTCAGTGAGCACAATATTTCATCGGTTATTCAGGGAAGAACATCACCAGAATGCTAAAATGAGCAAGGAAGAACTAAATCACTGGATTTTTCAAAGTTTGCAAGGTTCATGGCACTGAATCTTTCAGTGAAATAATTAGTATATTTCATTTAGGAAAAAAACTGAAGTTCTGAACAAAGTCTAAAATGGATTGTCCACTAATCTCTTTGATGTCATCAGTATAACTGATAGCTATACAGCAGCATTATTTGACTGCAATATCATGCCAGTCTAATATTGTTGAATGATTGAGTTCAGATTTACACTACCATTTAAAAGTTTGGGGTCAGTACGATTTTATTTTTGAAAGAAATTACATATTTTATTCAACAAGGATGCATTCAATTGATAAAAAGTGACAGTAATGATAATTCAACGGGTTGGCGCGTATGGTTGGGTTGCGGAGAGATTGTGAGATTGTGGTTAGGTCTCAGCAGCACTGTTGGTTTATTTGTATAGGTTGTATAGTATTTACAGTCATTACGTTCCTCTGTATATTGCGTGAATGACGGGTGGTTGGGCAGATATTGTGATTTGCGGTAGGTGGTATGCCAAACGGAACTGTTGCCACTGAAACTGCATATTAACGCACCAGTGGGGCTCAACAGCCTTAGTCAAATGGGTTGGCGCGTATGGTTGGGTTGCGGAGAGATTGTGAGATTGTGGTTAGGTCTCAGCAGCACTGTTGGTTTATTTGTAGAGGTTGTATAGTATTTACAGTCATTACGTTCCTGTGTATATTGCGTGAATGACGGGTGGTTGGGCAGATATTGTGTTTTGCGGTAGGTGGTATGCCATACGGAACCGTTGCCACTGAAACTGCATATTCACGCACCAGTGGGGCTCGACAGCCTTAGTCAAACGGGTTGGCGCGTATGGTTGGGTTGCGGAGAGATTGTGGTTAGGTCTCAGCAGCAAGAGGGAAGTAGAGGTCAGTAAGCTGGGATGAGTTGAGTGGGGGACGGAGGGGGGTGACTCTGGGACGCCAGAGTCACTGTCGAGCCCTCTTGAGGTGTCGTGGGCTAGTCGACGAAACACTGAGGACGGAAGGTGCCCACTTGAAGACCCTAGAGATGTTCCCTACTCCGCTCAATCCAGAGGGTTGTTATGGGGGGACCGCACTGTGGTTGCAGCCGTTGTGTGTGCTGACGCGCAAATACTATTAACACCAGACAGAAGGAGATTCACGTCACCAGATGGAAAGAAGCGTAAATGGATGGAGAAGCATAGGTTACTGTAAAGCTACGTCTTAGTTGGTGCTTATCTTGGCGAAAGCAGAGTAAAAATCAGCATGAAGTTTTAACATCTACTCTCGTGTAATGGAAATCATGAAGATCTGGATACGTCCAGTGACTGCGGTGAATAGTGCTGCTGGCAACAAGGGAAAGACCTTGTGACAGCCTGGAGAGACAGCTGACAGGAGGAAAGAGACCCCAATGGGGCTGGTAAGGGTTAGCTACCCTTGTCGGCAGTATCCAGCTCTGTGTTTACAGGATGCTGGAGACACCCGCCCAAGGCTTCTGAAAAATTAAAGAGGAAAATACCCCTAGAGTCTGCGAGAGCAGGGGCGGAAGATGACTCAATGGTGGACAACATGGTTAACGACTTTGGAATGGAAACGGATATGAGTATGGAGAGTACTTCACAAAAGACTAGTTCAGGTTCAGCAGTTAGCAAAGCCATTGAACTCCAAGCTTGTGTCTGTGGCTGGAGCAAGGCGACAACGGTCAGGGGTTTGAAGATTCATCAAGGGAAAATGAAATGCTTGAGGGAGAAGGGACAAGGGCCTCGCATTGATCACTACTTCTTACGGAGTCAGTCAAGTCAGTCGAATGAAATCCAGCGACAGGAAGCAAACCACAGTTCGCAGGATATCAGCACCCCTGTCATAGAGGAGATGAGGGTTTGCACAGTTAGTGATGAACACATTGATTCTTGTGAACCCGGTCAGACTAACCAGCATAAGAGAGAAAAGAACCTCAACGGGCATAGGCCTGGAGTTAGATGGCCAAGAGCTAGTGAGAAAACTGCATGGGACACGGTAAACACAGATCTATGCTTTGCATTGGAAAGATTAACTGGTACAGTTGAAAAGAAGCTGGATAAATTTGGGGACATCATTTACGCATATGGAACTGAGAGGTTTGGTGTGGAAAAAAGGAAGGAAAAAGTACAAACTACTCCTGGATTGTCTAGACGGCAGCAGAAAATTGAAGGGTTAGTTAGAGAAAGGAGACAGCTGAGGAAGCAATGGAAAAGAGCGGAACAAAGTCAGAAGGAGGGACTCAATCTCTTACAAAGGGCCATAAAAGATAAGCTTGCAACATTACGCAGAGCTGAGCGCCTACGGAAACGCTACAAAAAGAAGGAACGTGCGAGGGCTAATGGGCTAATTTCTATAAAGATCCATTCAAATTCATAAAGAAGTTATTCACCAGTGAGTAGAATGGCACTTTAAAAGCATCTAGGGTTGAGCTAGAGAGATATTTGGAGTAAACGCATACAGATGCAAAAAGGCATGAGCCTATGTCAATTCCGTCAGACATCCCACCTGTCAATCCACCAGAATACCAAATGGAGGTCTGTGCACCTAAGTGGAAAGAGATAGAGCAGGTTGTGAGAAAGGCAAGGGCTTCATCATCTCAATGGAGTTCCGTACAGAGTGTACAAGAGTGCTTCAGGAGTTCTAAGGATTCTGTGGAAATTGATAAAAGTGGCTTGGGAAAAGCAGGTTGTACCTAGATCATGGCGCCGAGCAGGGGGAGTCTTTATACCCAAAGAAAAAGATGCTACAAGCATCAGTCAGTTTCGCCCTATTTCACTATTAAACGTCGAAGGCAAAATTTTCTTCAGCATTATTGCTCAGAGATTGTCAACCTACCTATTAAAGAATGGCTTCATTGACACTTCAGTTCAAAAAGCGGGCATTCCAGGATTCTCAGGATGCTTAGAACATATCAGTGTTATCTGGCAACGAATACAAACAGCTAAAAAGGAGAGGAAGGAGCTCCACGTGACATTCCTGGATTTGGCTAATGGATATGGTTCAGTGCCACATGAGCTTCTTTGGGCATCATTTGATTTTGTCAGGGTACCGATGTCGATAACAAATTTAGTGAAAGCCTATTTTGGAGATTTCCAATTTAGTTTCTCAACTCCAGAATTCAGCACTACATGGCAATGCTTAGAGGTTGGAATAATGGCAGGATGCACCATTTCTCCACTGGCTTTTACCATGGCAATGGAAGTAATCATTAGGGCATCAAAATGGGTAGTAGGAGGAGAGCGCTTGGCTTCTGGGATGCGACTACCACCAATCAGAGCATACATGGATGACATGACAACCATGACTACAACGGTAGCCTGCACTAATCGGTTATTGGGGAAGTTAACAGATAATATTGAATGGGCACGAATGCAATTTAAGCCCTCTAAATCAAGGAGCATCTCAATAGTTAAAGGCAAGGTAACTACTCATTGCCTCACTCATTAATGGTGAGGCAATACCAACAGTTTCTCAGAAGCCAGTGAAGAGTCTAGGGAGATGGTACGATGGGGATCTAAAGGACACAGTTCGAGTGGGAGAAGTTAGACGACAAGCAGTGGAATGGTTGAAGAGCATAAACAGCTGTGCTCTACTAGGCAAACTAAAACTCTGGTGCTTTCAGTTTGGTCTAATGCCAAGGTTGCTGTGGCCACTGACTGTGTACGAGGTTTCTTTGACAACAGTGGATAAGCTGGAAGCGTTAATAAGTTCATACATCAGGAAATGGTTGGGAGTTCCACGCTGCCTCAGCAGAGTGGGACTTTATAGTAAAGGAGTATTGCAGCTGCAAGTCTCTGCTTTAACCGAGGAGTTTAAGTGTGCCAAGGTCAGACTGGAAATGACTTTAGCAGAGTCACGCGACAAATGTGTAAGGGAGGCAGCCCCTGTGGTAAAAACTGGTAGAAAGTGGTCAGCAAAGAAATCTGTAGTAGAGGCAAAGGCTGACCTTCAAATTGGGGATATCGTGGGACAGGTACAGCATGGAAGAGGGGGTTTGGGGCTCAGTTTAGCTCCTCCTAAATGGCACAAGGCAGCCCCAGCTCAAAGGAGGAAGCTAGTAGTCAACGAGGTGCGAAAGCAGGAGGAGAGGATGAGATGTATAAAGGCCATTTCCCAGGCAAAGCAGGGAGAGTGGATGAGATGGGAGAGTGTGGAACAACGAAAAATGGGCTGGCAAGACCTTTGGTCAATGGAAGAGAGTAGGATCAGTTTCCTTATTAGGTCAACATATGATGTTCTCCCATCACCGCAGAACCTAAACCTCTGGGTAGGAGAGGATCCCTCTTGTCCTTTGTGTTCATCACCTGCCACATTAAGGCACATTTTGACAGGATGTAAGGTGGCTCTTAGCCAAGGTCGGTTTACTTGGCGCCATGACCAAGTATTGCGATGTTTGGATTTGTATGTAGTATGCGTAGTATGACCAATAAGTTGCCGCCTGTTCTAGCAAAACATTACACGCAGAAGACAATATTCCTCCGCCCAGGCGAGCAACCACCAAGAAAAGGTGCTAACACCAATTCTCGCCCAGGAAAACTGGAAGCTGCTAGGGACTGGAAGATGCTGGCTGATCTTGATCAACGGCTTATTTTTCCACCTGAGATTGCCACCACTAACCTACGACCAGATATTGTTTTGTGGTCTGGATCAGCACGCATTGTTCAACTGATAGAGTTAACAGTGCCATGGGAGGATGCGGTAGATGAGGCATATGAGAGGAAGAAATTGCGGTATGCTCATCTGGCCACTGAAGCAGAACAGCGAGGATGGAGAGTCCAGGTTTATCCAGTGGAAGTGGGTTGTCGAGGTTTTGTGGCACACTCTACAACCCGGTTCCTCAGAGACGTCGGATTCAGTGGTCAAGAGTTGCGTCGCACAGTAAAGAACTTATCTGAAGCAGCAGAAAGGAGCAGCAACTGGCTGTGGTTGAGACGGAAAGATTCTAGCTGGCTGAGTACAGGCCGCCATGCTACGGTTTCGTAGAATTCTTGAAAACTTGAAGGGTGTTGGTTTATTTGTATAGGTTGTATAGTATTTACAGTCATTACGTTCCTGTGTATATTGCGTGAATGACGGGATGTTGGGCAGATATTGTGTTTTGCGGTAGGTGGTATGCCATACGGAACCGTTGCCACTGAAACTGCATATTAACGCACCAGTGGGGCTCGACAGCCTTAGTCAAACGGGTTGGCGCTTATGGTTGGGTTGCGGAGAGATTGTGAGATTGTGGTTAGGTCTCAGCAGCACTGTTGGTTTATTTGTAGAGGTTGTATAGTATTTACAGTCATTACGTTCCTCTGTATATTGCGTGAATGACGGGTGGTTGGGCAGATATTGTGATTTGCGGTAGGTGGTATGCCATACGTAACCGTTGCCACTGAAACTGCATATTAACGCACCAGTGGGGCTCGACAGCCTTAGTCAAACGGGTTGGCGCGTATGGTTGGGTTGCGGAGCGATTTTGAGATTGTGGTTAGGTCTCAGCAGGACTGTTGGTTTATTTGTAGAGGTTGTATAGTATTTACAGTCATTACGTTCCTGTGTATATTGCGTGAATGACGGGTGGTTGGGCAGATATTGTGTTTTGCGGTAGGTGGTATGCCATACGGAACCGTTGCCACTGAAACTGCATATTCACGCACCAGTGGGGCTCGACAGCCTTAGTCAAACGGGTTGGCGCGTATGGTTGGGTTGCGGAGAGATTGTGAGATTGTGGTTAGGTCTCAGCAGCAAGAGAGAAGTAGAGGTCAGTAAGCTGGGATGAGTTGAGTGGGGGACGGAGGGGGGTGACTCTGGGACGCCAGAGTCACTGTCGAGCCCTCTTGAGGTGTCGTGGGCTAGTCAACGAAACACTGAGGACGGAAGGTGCCCACTTGAAGACCCTAGAGATGTTCCCTACTCCGCTCAATCCAGAGGGTTGTTATGGGGGGACCGCACTGTGATTGCAGCCGTTGTGTGTGCTGACGCGCAAATACTATTAACACAATACAGAAGGAGATTCACGTCACCAGATGGAAAGAAGCGTAAATGGATGGAGAAGCATAGGTTACTGTAAAGCTACGTCTTAGTTGGTGCTTATCTTGGCGAAAGCGGAGTACAAATCAGCATGAAGTTTTAACATCTACTCTCGTGTAATGGAAATCGTCAAAGATTTCCATTTCAATTAATTCTGTTCTATTAAATATTAAAACAGCACAACTGTTTTCAACATTTATAATGCTAAGAAATGTTTCTTGAGCAGCAAATCATCATATTGGAATAATTTCTGAAGGATCATGTGACACTTAAGACTGGAGTAATGATGCTGAAAATCCAGCTTTGCATCACAGGAATAAATTATATTTTAAAATGGAAAACAGATATTTTACTTTGTAATAATATTTCACAATATTACTGATTTTACTGTATTTCTATCAAATAAATTCAGCCGTCGTGAGGAAAAAACATTAAAAAGTCATACAGACCATCTCACATTAAAAAGCAAACTTGCAGCATACGTTTTACATGTCGTGACCTGATTAAGTTGGATGGCAATAATCAAAGTCTAGCTAGTGGCTGCACAAGACTAGCAGTGTATTAAATTAATGAAAGAAAAGGTCAAAGACATCCTCTGCCAGTCTTTGAGATTTGTTCTTCTTTCATCCTCCCTCCTCAGTCTGTACATCGACAGACAGACACAGATGACTAATCAGGAAAGACTAATTTGACTAAACCATGGTGGCAATGGTGCCAAAACACGCTATAAAACCAATTAAAAAACAAGATACCACTGCCTCATCTTCTTTTTCTCTCTCTCACACTCTGTCCTGTCTCCATTTCTCCTGCCGCCTCTCTTGAGCCGGATGCAGGACAGGTCTAATGTGTCAGAGACCATTTGTGCTGATCGTTGTTATTTTAGTGATGATTTCTTCAATTTTTTCACACTCCCTACATACACATATACCCCAGATACACAGAGTAATTCCCTGGTTGAGATGATTTAAAGTGTGTGTGAGAGAGTAAAGGATTAATCAAACCCTAAAGTGTTCAGCCATGCTCACACACACACACACACACACACACACACACGCACACACGCACGCACGCACGCACGCACACTAAAATGCCTCTATTTAGCATTTTTATAATTAAGCAGGCAGGATTTTTTGCATGAACTCCAAGGAAACAAGAAAACGTCCGTATAAAAGAGTCAAATGATCAATGTTACAAGTTTAGTCATATGATTCCCCAGGAAACAAAGATATGTTCTAAAAATGTTTTGCTAACGTTCGCATTAAGTTATAAAAACATTTTTCTAATGTTTTCTGAACATCCAGTTTTTTTCTTGGTCATGCGAATGTTAAGGGAACATTCCAGTTACTAATTTGGCAAAAAAAAAAATAGAACATTTAAGAATGTTTAGAGAACATTCTAAAGTGCTGTAACATGTATAACATTAAAAAAAAAAAAAAAAATTCAGAAGAACATTCAACTAAAGGACAAAAAAAAACGTTCCATGAGTGATGCATAAATAATGTTTTTGTGCGAATGTTTTGAGAACATTATTAAAAACCAGATAACTTTCATTAAAAAGTTCTATTAAAGTTACAAGAATAATGTTCACTCATAACTTTGAAAGTTAGCCAAAGTTCTGAGAACGTTCCCTGCTAACTGCGTAGTGAGATAGATATAGTTCACAAAACTAAAATAGTTAATTTCAAACTTCTTTGTTTGGTTTAGATTTTTGAGTCCCAGATTTTCAATGCGTCTTGAGCAGTGGTGGAAAGAGTACTGAAAAAACATACTCAAGTAAAAGTAGCATTACATTCCAAAAAATATAGTGTGAGTAGAGTAAAAAGTACTTGTCCAAAAAACTACTTGAGTAAGAGTAAAAAAGTAGCTTATTTAAAAGTACTCATGAGTAGTGAGTAGTGAGTACTGAGCTGCGGATTCTACCCCTTACAATAAACACTGTGCACTACAATTTATAAATTTAAAAAAATTTTACATAGTGTAATTCACATTATATTTTGTTCTTTGTTAGAAAGATTGAAGAATATCTATCATCCATCTTTTTAAAATGCATCAAATAGAGAGATTAAAAAATACCCAATTTCTCTCCAAAATGGTATCAATGTTATTGTTTTGATAAATGAGAATCACTAATATTATCAGATTACCTCACATAATGCACTGAAAAAGGCTAAGATAGTGAGCTAACACTAATTACACACTTTAATTCCATGATATTAAATATGTTACAATTTAAATGTAAATGCACATTGTTCTAGAAGGGTGGCATCATCCCTTACATTTTACACGGCTACATTTACTCACATTGTAATGCTGATAATATAATTTGTAAGGAAAATTGTGCATTAAATAGGGAAGTTATATCCAGGAAACTTTTACAAAAGAAACAAACAAACACACACACACACACACACAAATGCATGTCTCTTTGTAGTCTGGGTGAAGCTGTTTTATCAGCAGCATCCACACACACACAAAAAAAAAAGTTCAACATGAAAAATGTTTTTGCGCAAGTGCACTTGCCAAATGAAGACGGATTGAAATGGATCAATCAAAAAACGTTGTTTATTAACGAGCTGTAGTCACGCACTGACAGAAATGCAGTTCAAGTTAACGCCATGGTTCATAGAGTACACTGATTCTGAATCTGGCGGCATGGCGAGCGCGAGACTCGGCAGTGCACAGATCGTCACGCGCGTCTCTCTACAATGTGATTTTGAAGTAAATGAGAGCGGGAATTCACCACATTATGAACTCGTCACGCAATACCCCCAACCTCAGACCAAATGTTAGGCCCTGTAGACAGGCCAGCCTATATAAATATCATATTAAGCTGAAATGTGAACTGTACCTTATTAGAGGATTGATATCTGGATTGATGCTTGAAGAATGCACTTCCACAGCAGTCACGAGTAACAGCAGGAATAGGCGGTTAAAGTTTTCTATGCTTAATTTGATTTGATGACAGTCACGAGACCGCTTACTCAATCCAATCACGTTAATGGATAAAAATAAAATACATTTAAAACAAGCATGTAACGAGTAACGACCACAAACAGAAGGAAAATAGCGGAGAAAAAGTACCGATACATCACTTAAAATGTACTCAAGTATAAGTAAAATTACAAAAAATTTAAACTACTCAAAAAAAAGTACAATTTCTGAAAAAAACTACTTAATTACAGTAACGTGAGTATTTGTAATTCGTTACTTCACACCCCTGGTCTTGAGTCTTTAAAGGTGCCTCCAAAATAATAAAAATTAGGTGCCTCCAAAAATTATAAATCCTTATATAGATTCATTACTGCATACATAAGTGCTCAAGTGGTGACACTTATCTCAAGAAAGCAGCCTATTCATTCACCCCTAAAACCAGCTAACTTCTCCCTTCCATTCTCATTGATCCGTTTGACCCATGACCCTAATGATAACAGCAGAGGCTCACCTGTGGGGTTTGGGGAAGAGGAAGTTGGTGTTATTGGGCTTGCGGATGAAGTACTCGTCTGCCACTCTGCTGATGGCTTGGATGTTCTCCTTTTTGGAAGGTTTCTCAAGAAACAGAGGGGTTTCTACTTTGGGTCGCAGCATCCCCAGGTATGGAGGCAACATGTGGATGAAGATCTAGAAGAAATGCACAGTTACAATCTTATAAGATACACAGCTGCAGTTAAAACATGCCATTAAACCTCAAGTTCTTCCAATTCGGAAATATAAAGACTTTTTAAAAAAATAGCAGAAACACATTTACGTGTTCTGAAGAAAATGAGAGTAGAGGGAGATTGCTAATGCAAACTTAAAGGCCCCTTCTTCAGTGAGAGTCCACTGGATTTTTTATTATATATAACAAAATATATATATTTATTATATATGTAAGGCAGCAATGAAAACTTAGGGTTTGAAAACTAAAGTCTACATGAAATGGAAGTGGAAAAGACTTGCGTACGGCCGTCTGCCAGAAGCTAGTTATTTTAGTCGATACATTTTTAAATATGGTTATTTTTCTTACAAGAACGCATCGCTTCACTTCAGAAGGCCTTTATAAACCCCTCGGAGCCAGTTCGAGCACTTTTATCATGGATAGATGCGCTTTGACGGACTTTTAAAAAATATATACCCATTGACACCCAATATAACGCTTGGAAGAACCAGGACATTTTTTTATATAACTCTGATTGTATTCGTCTGAAAGAAGATTGCCATATACACCTAAGATTTTTCAGGTCGAGTAAATAATGGCTAATTTTCATTTCTGGGTGAACTATCCCTTTGATTAAAAGCGCTACAGTGCGTCTTAAAACAGTGTTGAGTTGTGTAGAGATGGCCTCGCTTCCTCTGCATGACTTCACAAAGTATCTAAAAGAAAGAGACAGATTGCACTCGCTCAGCACATCATCTTTCAGCCTTGCATCACGCGTCTGTTTCAAATGGCCTTGCTGTTACGAGTGAATGTCCTGCAAAACTGAACTGAATCTGAATAAAGAAATGCTGCAATAACATAATCTTTAGAAATAAAAGTAGTGTTGTGCTTGAAACGGGTGTGAATAGAAGGTGTAAAAGGGTAGAGATGGGATAAGCTGTGACTCTAATCATTTTAAATAATGTCGAGCTTACAGCCAACAATAAAGGTTAATAGTCTAACATAATAGGCTGCTTTTTGCAAAGATGCTTTTTTTTTGCTGAATTTCCTATTTTTAGCCTTTATCCATTTTTGTCTATTTAACATTTTTATCCTTTTTTCATAAGTTTGTAATTGGCAGACAGGGTTGTTTTGGAGTGTCCGGGAATAAAAGAAAATGGTAAATGGAAACATTTTCTGCATCTGTCGTTTTAACAATGTAGCCATCAATTTGTTGAAAGCAGCTGACTCCACAAAAGTTTCACAAAAGGATGTGCATCTCATTACAAATTCAGGCTGGTTTTGTGGTTTGCTAATGGTTCCTTATTCTCAACCAAAAAATAAAAAAACATTTCAAGTGCAAGAAAGACTTTAAAGGTACACAATGGAACTTTTTTTTCTGTTCAAAATTAACTAAATGTAAATAATGGGAGTCAATACATCATCAATCCTTCTCCCAAAATATGTTTTTGTCTTACCCTGATTCACAAAAAGAAGTGTTTATATGTTAGACTTGTCTGGATGGTTTGTGCGGGAACTTGTGTACACTTGCTCGTGTGACTCGTCACATCCGTGAATATAGAGAAGTTGCTCGGGCTACTTTGACGCTTTGACGTGTGTCTGGTGTGAGAGTGACACAGGTTAGTTTCACAACGAGTGAGAAAGGTTGACATGGAGAAGTTAAATCTCCAATCTCCGGAGAATCACCCGTTTAAACAAACGCCGAACGGAGGAGAGTCTGCTGGAGAAAAGAGAACGAGACAGAGCTCGTAATAAAACAAGAATCAACATTGACTTGGCTTTTGGGAGATGGTGAGAAATGAAGGTTTTGAAATGTTGTAATAGCGATGAAGAGATGGTGTTTTTATTACTCAAAGGTGCTCTAAAGTGATGTCACGCGTTTTTTAGGCTGAAACATTTTTTGTCACATACAGCAAACATCTCCTCACTATCCGCTAGCTGCTTGTCCCCTGAACACACTGGAAAAAAAACACGGTCTCTGCAGACACCCCAGGCTCCACAAACGGCAACAAAAACAAACTGTTCCAGCCAATAAACGACAAGAATGATTTGGGGGGGTGGGGGGGGGGGTTATGAGCAGGAGAGAAGTTGGGAAGAGGGAAGTTATTTAGAGGAGAGATGTCATGGACAACAACTAACGCTATAATTATATTCTCTTGAATTTTGATATGGCCGACACACGACCAAAGAAACGATATTCCGATGAAAAAATTGCAAAAAAGAGGAAAAAGGGGAAGGAACGCACAAAGTCCTGAATTTACAACGGAAAAGCCTGTTTCAGGAAGAGAGGGGGAGGGGACGGGATGAGGAGGAGGGAGGGTCGAGCTAGCCTCCGTTTTGTTGGACAATACTTGGCCAACAAGAAGTGACGTCACCCAACATCGCTTAGAGCACCTTCATCAGATGAGTAAAGTATTTTATTGAACAGATAAATTGGCATATGTATCTCTCTAACAGAGTTCATTATAAAGCATTATCTGTTGTGAAGGCTCATGTCAGTATGGTTGATGTAGCGCTGTGCTGGAATATATTTTCAAGGAAGTACCGTGTGTAAAGATACAGTGACGTCTTCATCTACTCAGCTTGAGATCCTTTCAATTAAAACTGGTTATATCGATTAAGCCTATAGTGAATGTTTTATGAGCAGTATAATCATATTCATCCTCACAGTCACACAGAGCCGAAGCACAACCTAAACAATGTACCTCTGCAAAATACATGCAGTTTTGTTTTTTAACCGCTATAGGGACAAAAGTTTCATTGTGTATGTTTAACTATAACTTAATGTGATCAAAATTCTAGTTGGTCGAGAGCGGAGTTCAAATACCTTTTTAGATCTTTTGATCTAAAGGAAAAACCCACAGAGAGCATCAGCTTTAGTTTCTGCTCTGACAGCCGTAAGACCAGCCGAACGCTGTGAGTGTGTGTTAGAAATCAGGAATGGTGAGAGAACATTGTGCTTGGTATGTTTTTCGTCTTCAAACCAAACTTGGGTCTCCAGCCGACAAAGTTTAAATCCATCTGTCTAGCCGCTTCCCGTAATGTTACGCATTAGTTACACATTCGACCACATGAGGGTTTACACTACGAAAGCTATCCGGTCAAAAGCGTTTTCAACTACCTCTGGAAGTGGCCGAAAGTGGACAAGCTCAATACGTTTTACACCTGTATTTATCGTCATCCACTTGTGATACGATCAACCAAAACTTATTTTAATACCAGGAGTAAACAGGGCCTGAGACTTTCTCAGACGCTTGACTGGAGGTCTCCTGTACTGACCTTGCGCACCCAGAGAGGCATTTGGTGTGTGTTGGGGGAACGATGGTGAAGGTTGAGCACCACGACACTGAGGATGACGGAGCAGGTGACCAGGACCATGGTGAACATCAGGTAGTTGACGATAATGGGAACACCCAGAGATGTTTCTGGAACCTTGTTGGCCAGCAGAAGCAGGAAGACAGTTAAAGTCAGCAGTACGTTGATTGAAAGACCCATCTTCTCCCCTGAAAAGAAAAGAGAGCTCCTCTTGATCTACTCGTGCATACACAAGACATACTTATACAGACTCTTAATATGCTTTTTTGTGATTAGTTTAATTGTACAATATAATAGAATTAATAGACGAGACTGTATTAGCAGCGCAATAAACTTGTACTAATGATCCCTTCATTATTGGTTACACTCTTAACTGGTAGAACTGAAAGACTGATCTTGTTGTATACATGCAGGTAAAATATCTATTTATAATGGGCAATAATAGGCCATTCATTTGTTCAAGGTCAATAAAACCTCAATCGAATAAAAAGTTATTTATATTGGTGGTTGTGTTGGACGTTTTTCCACCAGCATGTTAACAACAGTCTGATCGTGCAGGTTTGCTCTTTACAACAGCAGAGTATGTGCTTCAACTTCTTGCCCGAACTCTTGTCATCTCAAGACTGGACTAGTGGACGTCTAGTCTTCAACCGGCCTAAAGCCGCGGTCACACTAGACTTTGGGCATGCGAAATTTCTTAGGACACTGCAACGGTCGTGATATGACGTCACGCTCCGAACCGTCGTTTTTATAAACATGAATTCAATGAGCAAACAAATAAACAAACATATAAACAACATAAAACAGAAAGCAATATGAATGAACATACATTTCTCTAAAACATTACTCTAATAATTCAGCCAAAGGGTCCCGCCGAGACATATTGATCTTCTACAGGTCACTCGTCTCTACGAGCGTTTCGCATTCGCATGCGTATGAATAGAAATCAGTGGAACGAAATGTGTGTAGTGTAACCACCCCTTAAGGGTACGCTTACACAACAACTATGTACTAAAAAGAAAAAAAATGTCTTTTGTGTTTTTCGTGTACAGACGATAACGTTGTCAAAACGATCCATGAAAACGCCAAAAAAGCATGCCAAGCCAGTAGTTGTTGATGTCACTTTGTAAAGAAACACAAGCGCCTATGGACTGAACATGTAATACGCATGCACATGACATCACCGATTTTAAAAAATTCGCATTTTGAGATGGAAAGTGCACGTTGAAACCCGTTTCCAAAGGTTTGCGTATTCAGGCCCCCAAGACGCCATTGTAGTGTATATGAAAGGCCAAAACACATCAAAAGTTCAAACCTGGCATTGTATATTAGGGCTGGGAGGAAAAAATCGCTTCACCTAGGTATCGCAATTTTTTTTATACGATTTTAAAATCCAGAATCGAATTTATTCCAGAATCGATATTATTTCATATTAAATTGATTTATTTTTGTCCTTGCTTATAGACGCGGTTGACCGAATTTAGCCACTTTTGTTCCAACAAGAGGATGAAATGTTTCGTCATCTATGAGTGTTAAGTGTCGTAATATCCCTATCAAGTGGACGCGTGAAAGCGCCGTGAGACTGAATGCACTGAAAAGCCCTCGCGCTACTCATATGCTGAGAGAGAGATAAGACAATAGAGCTTTAAAAGACTGTGATCTCGATTCAAACACCCACGCAATCTTCTTCCAATTTGTCTGTCTATTAAACCTTGACAAAATCATATCGCAACATTCAAATCTGTGTTGGTGCTGCCGCTGACCCAGAGAGAGTCGTCATGAAACAGCTTCACAATGAGATACAATAGTTCACATTATCATAGAAGTACTTGGATAAAAGTTTAAGGTTCAAATATAAACACTGGTGATGTCTATGATATCGAGCAAAATAGAGTAAATCAGCTTTTGATAGAAACTTGGGGCTTAAAATAACGCATTTATCGATTACATTGTTTCACATTGACAAGTGACTGTTAAAAATGTATTTGTTATTGAATAATTTATTCAAGAGAATGTAGTATGATGCTTCTGAAATAAAAGTCAGAAAGATGTGATGAATTGTTTTTGACAATATGACTCATCTTATACCTCATGTACAGTCTGCGTAAGTGTATGATTTAACTTTTGCCCATGGTCTAGTGTAAAAAAATTGCAATATCGAATCGCAAAGAATCGCAATTCTTTAAAAAAAAAATTAAATAAATAAAAATCGTAATACATATAGTATCGGCACCCAAGTATTGTGATAGTATCGAATCGGGAGATAGGTGTATCGTCCCAGCCCTATTGTATATTATGATTATTGTTGGCTCCTTGACGAATTTCTTCTTTTTGGATAAAAGCTTCAGCTAAATGCACAAATGTAAATGTATTGATGTGCATTAATTTGTGCAAATTAATTCTCTTCTATTTTACCTATTTTATGTTCTGAATTTAAAGTGGATTTAACACCTTTTTTTTTTTTAACCAATCCTGGCATCAGTTTTGAAATAGAAAAAAATGAATAAACAGAGCAAAGACTCTTTACCTGCATCAGGTGGCAAGTAGAAGTTAAAGATGGCAATGATGGTGATGAGGATACAGGGCAGGACGATGTTAAACACGTAATACATGGGCTTCCTCTCGATGATCAGGTAGAAGGTGATGTCCTCATACAGGTCCTCTCGTACATTCTTCTGAGAAACCTTATGACGAATGTGCCATTCTCCACTTTCTGGGATGACAGAAGATATGATGATGAGAAAAACAAAATGGTGTTTGTTTCTGTGTGTAGGTGTAGTGTTCAAACAATACAATGAATGCACTGAACTTTGCCATTTTGAGTGCATTAGGTGAAAAAATTAAAAAGTCATTAGGTAATTTTTTTAAAAATATAACATTTTTCAAGTGTATTAAAACATCCCATTAAAGAGGACCTATTATACTACTTTACATGTTCAACTTTCTTTAGTGTGTAATGTTGCTGTTTAAGCATGAAAATAGTTTGCAAAGTTGCAAAGCAAAGGCAGTTATTCTCTATATCAGTGTCACTGTTTCTGAACTCCCTGAAACCCTCCATTGTAGTCTTGAGTTGTCTTCCAGGAACGAACACGTCACAATATTCTTCATTTGAATATTTCCTGTCAAATGCATATGCAGAATAAAGGACCTTGGCCTGGTTGAGTTAGTTAGAAGTGTGTTGAAACCAAGTGTGTTGAAACCAAGTGAATCCAACACGGAAGAGACTTAAACGGCTTTTCTTCGACTGGCCGCTAGAGACCGGCTGCAAAAGAGTCAATTCCATAGTCAATTCCAGATGAACTGCGTAATATATAATGTTCCGATCCAGTCTGACTTCTGACCTGTAATGCTGCCTGAAATCCCAAGGTTTTTTTCTCCATTTTGTCACTTGATGGAGTTTTGGTTCCTCGCCACTGTCGCCTTTTTCGCCTTTCTTCACCTTTGTCGCCATTGGCTTTTGGCTTGCGTAGTTGGGGACCTTTCATTTTATATTTAACAATATTATTACAAGATTATTTTCCTGTTATCTCTGTAAAGCTGCTTTGAAAGAATCTGCATTGTAAAAAGCAATATATAAATAAAGGTGACTTGACTTAAAGAGCTCCACGGCTCTGCTGAGGTCAATAAAGGTCTTCTGAAGTGAAGCGATGCGTTCGTGTAAGAAAAATATCCATATTTAAAACTTTATCGACTAAAATAACTACACTGTAAAAAAAAAGTTGCTGCCTTACATTTTTAAGTACAACTAACTTTGATGTTTAAGTCATTTCGACTTAAATCACATTAAAATGACTTAAAAAAATTGTTGAATCTTCTATAACTTGAAAAAAGTTAAAATTTACTTAACTTATTTTGATGAGTTAAAGCAATGTAAAAACATATGTTGTCATAACTTATTGATCATATTATTTTTCAGTGTAGCTTCCGGCAGACAGCCGTACGCATCGATTTACGCCAAAAGAGTAACACTTGAACTTGAGGCACAACCGGAAGCTAGTTATTTTATGAGCTTCACTTCAGAAGGCCTTTATTAACTCCCGGAGACGCGTGGAGCACTTTAATCATGAATAGATGCGCTTTGATGGACTTCCAAAAACAGACAGCCATTCACTCCCATTATCAAGCTAGGAAGAGCCAGGACAATTATTAATATAACTCCGATCGTATTCGTCTGAAAGAAGAATGTCATATACACAAAGGATGGCTTCAGGGTGAGTAAATCATGGGCTAATTTTCACTTTTGGGTGAACTATCCCTTTAAGCGCTAAAGTTCTGCATAATTAAGGGCGTGGCCACTTGAGTGACAGGTGGATTGCCGCTGCTGTCACTACTAGCCGTTTGTCGGCTGTCTGTTGTGCGTCACGTCACCTCAGCTAATCCGCCTCTTTGCCCATTTTCGTTTATCCAAGATGGCGATGGCCGGCTCCGCCCACTTTGGGCTTAAAAAAACTCTTCAGGAACCTACAGATGACATCATCGACACTACGTCCATATGTTTATGGCTGAAATTCATGGTTATGTTAAGAGGCGGGACATTTCCAAACATGCTGGAAGCGGTTGACCAATCACAACACACTGGAATAGCTGACCAATCAGAGCACACAGCGCTTTTCAGAAGGAGGGGCTTCATAGAGACAGGAACTAAACAGAGCGTTACTGACAGACAGGGAAGAGAGGAGCTGCAACAATAGAGAATATGGGAAAAATAATGTGCTTTCTGAACATTCAAGCATAGCCCAAAAACCAGATCAAGACTTTGTAAAAGGTCATAATAGGTCCTCTTTAAAAGTATTTTTTTTAAAAAGTTAAAATGACATTTCACTTCAAAGGCTGAAATAAGGTATAAAACTAGATGGGTTCAAGACAATCTTTCACATTGGCTTGAAAAAGCTTTGTCTGAATGTTTAAAAGGTTGTTGTGCATTGTGACAGTGTTAGAGCGCCATTACCGCTGAAGCCTGTGTCCAAGACTATCTCTCGGATTTCATTTCCCTTCTTATCAAGGCCAGGCTGCAGATCCACTTCTGAGGAATCATACGTATAAGAATGGAAAACCATGGTGCAATTTTGCCAGTCAAAAGGAAAGTATGTCACCTGCAGATGGAGAATGTGATTTGTGCATGTTATTGTGTGTGCACGTCTGGCTGACGAGCATCTTCCTTTAATCATCTCACTTTCTGATTTCACACATGCAAAGACCAGACGAAACATCAAACGCTGCCAAACTAGAGCGAGGCCAAACAAAAGCAGCAATACAAATGAGGAGGGGGAAAGGTTCACAAAACACGTACAAAAGTGAGAGAGATTGCCACTTAAATGAGGTAGATAAGACTCTTTTAAACAAGAAATTCACCCCAGCAGTGTACAACTGTAATATATTAATAGTGCAGTTGTGCTGAGTATAAACACTTGTGATTTAATGCGTCATTAAACGTCTTATGTTTCGACACATCATTACAGCATTTAAAGGTCTCGTCCATAACTTACTCTTATTACTGCAGAATTTACCGAAAGGTGCTGAACATTCATCTAAAAACAAGAACTAAAAAATGAGTGCTAAAAAGAAAACATTAAAGTACCATCACCTAAATGCACATCTTGATTTGTTATGCCATGCTGTTAATGTTTCACAGCACTGATTTAAACAATTAAAACATTATGGAGCACTTGATTTTTTTATTGGTCCATTATGCAGAACGAATGTCTGCTGTGTTGCAGAATTTACCTTCACTCCGCAAGAACTCCTGAAAAGAGCAGGTGGAGTCCACGTCACACGGCCATTACTGTAGGCCTGCACGTGGACCTGTAGAGCTACATCGAACACGCCGTCATTACTGCACACACAAACACACACAGAAGTTTAAGCGCAGATAAACTTGCATAGCTACTAAAAACCTAAACCTCCACATTGAGGCAATTTGAATGGTACCACTGTAACGTTTTGACCCCTGAAAGTAGTGATGTAGTATTCGAGTCCGGGCTCGAGACCGATTTCTGCTTTCTCGGACTCGTCTCGGATTTGTTCCTTCAAAGACTCGGTCTTGACTCGGACTCGACCCTTCAAAGACTCGGTCCCCATCACTAGTTATGGGGGAATAAAGTTTTAAAAGATACGAGTGTATTAAATTTTATAAAGTAGCTAAGCCTACTAATTTAGACATGCCACTAGAAAATTTTAATTTGCTCTGCATGTCCTAACTATGATTTTAAAAATTAGGGTGGGCTTAACATGTTGATGATAGAGCAGCACTGTTGAACCATTTTAGAAAAATAGGCAGAAGATGATGCATGTGGTAGGGATTTTTTTAATGATAGTAAAAGCATAGTCCATATTAAGACGTTAATACTGCTCCTCTAAACAATTCCCAATCTAGCTTAGTCTGTAGGCCTAACTGTTGATTATTAACTGGGGTGATATTAAATCATGAATATCAAAACTGACATGTCGGACTTGCTTCCTCAAAGACTCGGTCTTGACTCGGACTCCACTGTATTTGAAAACCAACGGACTCGGTCTCGACTCGGACTCGACCCTTCAAAGACTCGGTCTTGACTCGGACTCGACTGTATTTGAAAACCAACGGACTCGGTCTCGACCCTTCAAAGACTCGGTCTTGACTCAGACTCGACTGTATTTGAAAACCAACGGACTCGGTCTCCACTCGGACTCGAGCCTTCAAAGACTCGGTCTTGACTCGGACTCGACTGTATTTGAAAACCAACGGACTCGGTCTCGACTCGCTCTCGACTCGGACTCGACCCTTCAAAGACTCGGTCTTGACTCGGACTCGACTGTATTTGGAAACCAACGGACTCGGTTCGACCCTTCAAAGACTCGGTCTTGACTCAGACTCAACTGTATTTGAAAACCAACGGACTCGGACTCGAGCCTTCAAAGACTCGGTCTTGACTCGGACTCGAATGTATTTGAAAACCAACGGACTCGGTCTTGACTCGGACTCGACATAGGCGGTCTTGTCCCCGTCACTACCTGAAAGTCCACATTGACAATATCAGATTCAAAATGAGAGTTTCTTTGGGTTTGTTTACACCAGGGGGGTATTCCAGAAAGTGGGTTATGCAACTTACCTGGTTAAGATTACTCAGAGCAAGCGGATAACCTCAACCTTCAGTTCCAAAACCTGAGGTAAACATCAACTTATTTTCTATCAATGTCAAGTCATCACTGCTGAACATCCTGAGAGCCCTTATCAGATATTGAACAACCACTACCACTGATTATCTGGCTGTAGTTTAAGACACTCAGTAGCCGCGTTTACATTTAAATTTAAATGGCTAATTGAAAATACGCTCAATGGATACACGTCAATTTCATTAAACTCATAAAAGACAAAAGTATTACGGGAATACTGGATTATAAACAACAAAGAAATGCCACAATTTATCAAGACCTCGAAGCAGATGTGAGGAAGAAACACCCAGAAACACCTCATACGTGCCGCTAACAAGTATAAGAGGCTTTCCTTGTCTTTAATGCTAAGATAACACGCCTGCGTCTCCTTCCATTAATAATAATGGCTAGTGCGGTGGCTGAGATATACTTAAATCTACTAACATCCTTTGCCATGATTTTTGGAATGATTTATCGCGAGAGGGAAACAATTACGTTTTAGTTGCATAACATCGGTTAATGGAAAAGGCGTCATTTCGAAATATTTTTTTTATCGACATTTAGAAAATATCGCAAAAGTTTTTGAAAATCTGTAATGGAAACGCGGCTAGTGATGCTGTCTCTGCATTATGTCTCGAGAGCAATTATGTGCTTCTTAGATAGTCTGTAATGTGACACACGCATCGGAGGTTTCTCCGAGTGCAGACACTGGCCTACAGTCATAAAAAATCTTAAAACACATTTCAGAGTCGATCCGAGAACTTAAAGGGAAGGTTTACACACACACGCACGCACGCACGCACGCACACACACACAATGAATAATGGCTCACATTTCAGTCAAGCTATCATATGACTAGGGTACAAAGTGTATGTACTATTTTTTTTGTCCATTTTGGAGGTCGACAGCCAAATGTCATTGTCAGCTTAGAGTTATTGACATGTCACTGTCCAATTATGTTTTTTATGACATCTTGTATGACTGTTTCACAATAGGTAATAGTAATACCTACAATTAAGATGGATTGACCATTTGAGCCCTTAAACCATACGGCACTGGTGTATAATCCTCATAGGACACAAAACAGGCCTTTAAAACTTCCAATCTATTACAGTAATTGTGCTGTGGGACTGCAAGATCTCCCTCATTGAACAGTGTGTGGGATGCCGTTTGTGTGTGTGTGTGTGTGTGTGTGTGTGTGTGTGTGTGTGTGTGTGTGTGTGTGTGTGTGTGTGTGTGTGTGTGTGTGAGAGAATGAACGCTGGACCAGAGAGGCTTCTAGCGGACAGCAGTGTTGTTTAATTGGCTATAAAGCAGAGATGAATGAAGGAGGCAGGGTATTTACAGCAGCAGTGATGAGGGTCTACCTGGGCATTACAGCGAGAGTGTGTGAGAAAGGAGCAGATAGAGAGAGAGAAAGTAATGTGTGAGCATGCATCTCTCGACAAGCTTCACAAGCGCTTTGATCATTTCTTTGTTATTTTTGCTGTTCTTGCAGAAACTCAACAAAGGCTCTCTAAGATAATGTGCCTGACACTAGGCTTTATGAGATATGTGAACCATCACACACACACACACACACACACACACACACACACACACACACACACACACACACACACACACACACACACACACACACACACACACACACACACACACACACACACACACACACACACACACACACACTCACTTGTTGATGAGAACAATATCAGGAAGCCACACTTTTGCAGACGGGATACGCAACACATCAAATCCCCCGTGATCTTTCGGGTTCCATGAGAGGCGATAATCGTTCCACTCCTGCAAGAGCACAAAAGGTGTGTGTGTTTGTGAGTTCATGTACAGATAGATGAGGGTCATCGTTGAAATTATAAGTACAACCAGTTCATCATTTAATCAAATGATCTGGCTTGTGTCATTAACTATACCAAATGCAATATCTCTGCACATTTGTCAATACATATTATCAACGGCATTTGCATAATCTTTCATTTTGCATTCAAAATTATGCTATATTGATCCAAGTTATTATTGTCAGAGTTTGTCTTGTGAGGTAACGTGGTAATTTCAGTCCACCAAATTGTCATGATAGATGATAGATAACTTTTCTTCGATGCAAATAAAGCTTTATGAATTTGAATTGCGCTCAAGACGTTATTTCTCAAAATGACACGCAGGAGTCGAAAGAAATCGTGCTGACTTACCAAGTTCATAATAACAACAGTGTTCATCTCCTCATCTTTCATGTTCTAGAACACAAAAAATATGAAACATAACAAATAAAAGTAATTCAATTAATGAATGCACATGTGTTTAGAGTTTCAAAATGAAAGTTTCTTTTAAAATTGCAATTTACAATATCTAGAGTACCTGGCTGTGATATGGCCATAGGTATGAGTGTGAGGTTGCTTTTATACAACAGTACAATAAACAAGTTGTTAATATTGAGCAAATCCCATTTTAAACATAATATGGCTAGTTATTTAGTTTATTTTTACTTTACCAATGACAACAGTATCAAAGAAATATCAGCAATCTTGGAACGAACTGGCGGTTCTATGAAATGAACTCAAGAAGAATGTTTAAAGCATTTTCATCACTATGCTATATTGGGCAAGGTTAATCATATTTAAAAAATTGTAAAGGCATCTGTGTAATTATTTGCTTGAAAAGGACATTTCTTTAGCCTTACCTCCATAGCAAGAGCTCCTGTGAATGTAAAAAACACTGTAACCATCCAACACTATACTTAGATGTGGACACTTAATATTCAACAATAATATTGATCTGCCTGTATTGACACCATTATATGAGGACTGAACTGAGCTGGACAATGACATCACTGTTTTCTCCAGAGCGGCTGTATATATATATATATATATATATATATATATATATATATATATATAAATGAACTAAATAAATAACTTTTTTACAACAGAAATGAACCGAATGAATCAACAACCGAAAGAATCACTGAACTAACTTCAGCTGGACTATGACAGTATTTTCTTCGGGCAAGAAACCAATTTTGTTGCATTATTTTCCTGTTATCATTGTAAAGCTGCTTTGAAACAATCTGTATTGTAAAAAGCGCAACTGGCGTGTTTCCTTGACGGTTGTTACACAAATGGGGGAGTTTAGAAGAAAAACATTGAGCATATCTATGATGAAGAATCCCCATATTCTCTGCTACTGAGATAATGGGAACACTGGCTCCAATGGGAGAAGGGGGTGATGGGAAATGATTAGCAGACAAGGAAAAGACCTGAGACTCAATGTTAGATCAGTACACAGTCCTGAATGCTATTTAAAACTAGCGTAGGAATGTCAGCTGTCAGTACAGAGCACAGACAGTGGGGGGGAAGGGTCAACACACACACCATAACACTCATGTATATATACACTTCATATGATTAATATGCATGCAATGCCTTCAATGTGTGGATGCTTTCAGGCTGATTAAGAGTGATACATGAATAATATCTCAATATACATCTTGTTTTGGACACACATTTGAACAAAATCCACGTGAAATCACTGTTCATGAAGCCCGTAGAGAAGGTAATGTTCCTTTCTGTTCTGAGTAATGGGAACAAAACATTGATAAGAAAGTGCAAATGCAAATCTGTGTGTGCACTGTTATCCGAGACCGGGTTATTAAATCCCTGTGTAAGGATAGAAGGATCCCATGACCTGATTCATATACCAAATTCACACACCGAACAGCTGAACCAACTATCAGACCTGCGTCAAACTAGCTTTTATTATGAGCCTACAAAGAATGGGAGAGGTTTTCCTTTTGCTAATTCCTAACTCTAATTAATAGCGCTTTGTAAAGCGGTCATATTATATGAGTTCATTTTTATGAGGATCGTAACCGGTCATATTTTTTTCCGCACTCTGTGAGACTTAAACAATCTGTTTTTTGCTGATGTGCCTTTAAGAAATACATGAGAAAATGTTTTAGACTCCCTCTTTAAAAAGTAACCACAACTTATGATAAACAGGGTTTCTGAAGGTTTTATGAAGGTTCATTTAAGACTTTTTAAAGACCTTTTAAAGACCAATTTAAGGAATAAATTAAAGGGAACACAATACATTAATATGTCCTCTAAATGTAAACGTCTAAGGAGAAACACAAAGAGGCAGCTTGAATCGCTCTGCTCCCAACCACTAGAATATGGAAATAACTTTTACTGTACCTTCTGAACACGGATCGTCTTCCTCAATTATTTTTGTCTTCTTTTCCAGTGCAAATGTCTAAAGATTCTTAAATCAAGATACATTTACTGGAGATACAAAATGTGTGAATTTTTGATTTAAACAAGAACAAATATCTACCAATGGGCTCAAAAAAAAAAAAAACTTATTGATAGATATTTGTTCTTGTCCAAATTTTTAAGACCTAGTTTTTACATTTTCATAAATAAATTTATCTTGATTTAAAGATGTTTAGATATTTGTATTGGAAACCTGGACAAAAATATTGAGGAAGATATCCATTTTTTGCAATGTATGCAAAAATTCATGCCATGACTTTATGAATTTGAGACGTTCTGCTCTGATTTAAGACCTTTTTAAGGTATTAATTTGTGTAAGGTCGAACTAAGATGTTTTAAGACCCACAGAAACCCTGGATAAAATTACGAGCTTTTCACCAGACAATCACCAGACACTTTTTTGGCCATTCAACTACTATTAATAATAATAATCATTATTAACTTTATTTGTATAGCACCCTTCATTCAAGAAATTTAGATGAAAGTGCTTTACAATAAAAAAAGCACTACAATAAGTACCAAGAAATTCACATAAAAAAAATGCATAATCAATATAACATAAGATTAAAGTCAAGTCAAATTAATTTCTATAGCGCTTTTCACAACACTCATTATTTCAAAGCAGCCTTTAAAAGTCATAGTAACCCTTTATTTTCCCTACTCAGTTAAAACCAGCCTAATCTGGTTGGCTGGTCTTAGCTGGTTTAAGTTTGATGCAGCTGGTTTAATCTGGTCTAACTGGTGTCCAAATGAAGAAGTTGCCTAAACCCCTTTAAAACCTGCCTGCGAATGACCAGACTGGAAGACCAGCCTAGGCTTTTCCCAGCAGGGTTAATAATAAAAATAACGATAATATAAAACAAAAATGGGATGTGCCCATTAGGTTACATAAATGTGTGTGTTTGTATCTCCTACCAGGCTGACGAATGCTGAAAGGGTCATGCCTATCCTCACGACGACCCTTTCCTCGGGGCTCCTTGCAGGCCGGACTTTAACGTTGTATGAAGAAAACAGTTTCTTCATCAGCTTACCTTCTGTTTCTGATGCCCCTAGGAAAGATGATGTCTTTTGGGTAAATAGAGCAGTACAACTCTCTTCTACCCTTACGCTTCGTTCACAACTACGTGCTCAGATCCGATTTTTCTGTATAGCTGTTCACATTGTTGTTTTAAATGTGGCCAATATCCGATTCCAGAGAAGCAAGTATAGCTATATAGAGCGATCACTGTAATACTAATGAGTTCTGACACATCACCGTCCTGCACTGACTAGCTTTCGCAACTGTCTTGATAAGGTCGGGTATGTCAAATCTTTGAAGTGACTCCCATGATAATTGTGACGAATGTCGATCTATAGTGACGTAAAAGTCGCTTGAATTTCCGATTTGACTGTTCATACTGCAGTCGCATTGCAAAACATCTGACCTGTATCAGATTTAGTGCCACATATGGAAGTGGCCCAAATCAGAAAGGAAAAGATCAGATTCAATGTGTTTTCTGTCGTTCACACTGTCATGACAAAAACAGATCGTAGTCACATAAAAGCAAATAAATCGGATTTGGGCAACAATTACCAGCAATCTGACCCTAGCCTGAGGGTACGTGTACACGACAACTATATGCTTAAAGGAACACGCTGGCTTTTTGGGACTTTAGCTTATTCACCGTATCCCCCAGAGTTAGATAAGTCCATACATACCCTTTTCATCTCCGTGCGTGCTGTAACTCTGTCTGACGCACCCACCGCTAGCCTAGCATAGCACAAAGACTGGAAGTAAAGGGTTCCAGCTACCATACTGCTCCCAATAAGTGACAATAACGCCAACATTTTCCAATTTATATGTTATGATTTGTATAGTCACAGTATGTACAAATAACAAGGTCATATGAGACACAGCCATCTTTTAACCATATACATACTGGGAACTATATTCTCAGAAGGCGAAGAACTACTTGGGCGGAGTGATTTGCTCGCAGCACCTGAGAAGCCCCGTGGTGAGGAGCAGGGAGTTCGCTCAGAGTGTTGCGCTAATCACTCCACCCAAGTAGCAGTGCTTCGCCTTCTGAGAATATAGTTCCCAGTATGTATACGGTTAAAAGATGGCTGTGTATCATATGACCTTGTTATTTGTACACACTGTGACACAATATAAATAGGAAAATGTTGGCGTTAATTTGTAACTTATTGGGAGCAGTATGCTAGCTGGAGCCATTTACTTCCAGTCTTTGTGCTAAGCTAGGCTAGCGGTGGGTGAGTCAGACAGAGTTACAGCACACACGGAGATGAAAAGAGAATGTATAGACTTATCTAACTCTGGGGGATACGGTGAATAAGCTAAAGTCCACAAAAAGTAGGCGTGTACCTTCAAAACGGAGAAGTTTTCCTTTTTTTTTCGCGTACAGACGACACCATAGTAAAAACGATCTTTATTTACACGGATCCCCGAAAACGACCAAAAATGCTGTATTCTGCTATAGCACTGAAGCACTATAGATTAAACATGTAATACACATGTGCATGACGTCATCGTTTTCACAGATTCACGTTTTTATCATTTACACGGAGACTGTTTTCAAAAACGTGCACTTTGAAACGTTTATCAAAAGTTCAGCCACCCAAAACGCCGTTGTCGTGTAAATGAACGGCCAAACCGCATAAAAAGTTTTATGTTTTTAGTTGAAAACGGTGTTGTATAAGTCTTTAATCTTAAGAATCTTAAGTATTAAAAGTCTTGCAGGTTGAAAGACAGAATATGTCTTGTGCACTGCCTTGAGTAAATCAAAGTGAGTGTAATGATGGATGAGTGGATGGATGGATGGATTTGAGCTCTGAACATAAAGGCGAACAGATAAGAGACTCACGAATAGCCTTGGGTTTTCAGAGCCGCATCACACACAGTTTTGAGGATGACTGTTTACTCCACCGTCCCGGCCATCTCTGAGGTTTTTATGTATCATGTCAGCTGTTGTTCCCCTCAGTTTTCGAAGGTTGGGCACATTTATAAGCGGGCCTTCTAGGAGCGCCACATTCATCAAGTGTCGCCAGCTCGAGCCCCCCAGAATACAAACCGACAGTAACAAACGACACACGTCACCTTCATTACCAACGGCTGCTGCTCGGAGCATATGCACACACACATTATCATGATGATTATGGACTTTTTTTTGCGAGTAATAACTTCAAGTGGCTTTTATTGAGAAAAGAAACCCCAACGCTATACTGAAACTGCATGGAAATGAGAATTTTTTTTCTTGTGTGAGCGTTTATATTGTGAAATAAATTAGGCCTTGCAGAGAATATACCATCTGCTGCCCAGCAGTCCCATTGAAAGCTTCCCTACAATAATTACCACAATTAACCTCTCCGAAACACCTTTAAATCAACTTTTAATTTAAAGAGTTCCTGGTGATAGTCTGACTCGGGGTTAATTTACAGTTTTCCCAGGGGTATTCATAAAACTGGTAATCTTAAACAAATGTCCCTTTTATTTATTTTAATCACTTTGGTATTATTTTCACAAGTGGTAAATTCTCCTAACTGACTCTCATGCTTTCTGTTGTATACGTTTTCTTTCACACAATCATTTTGTTTCAAAACACACAATTATTGTGACATGCCATTGTGGACATTTGGTTTAAGCACAAAAACATACATTTACTGATCTTAATGACCAGTCAACCCAATAGTAAACAATGCGAGATACACTTTTCAAATTTTAATGAATGAAAAATACAACAGAACTACAGTATTGTAGGCAACAGACATCGTATAAGAAATACACTTATGTAATTTCTATGCGATGTGTTATCAAATGAACCACCATGAGGATTTGTGCCAATTCTGAAAGTAGAATTGTTAAAGGCGTAATAATTGTACAGTATAATGCTATTATGGTTCGCTATAGACATTGCATTGCTGACTGATGTGATACTGCAGTTGATCTTTTGACACTGGGCTGTTATATTAATTTGGCAGCCTCTGTCATACAGTAGACGTCTGTTTATTTCTATATTATAGTATACTGTACTCTTTGACCAAATATATCACAAGTAGCCTACATCAAATTAGGCTATGTGTTAAATAACCATTTAGATAATTCGGATTAAACTGTACAATTAATGAGAACAGGTCAAATTACAGGCTTTATCTCATAATTGGAAACGTAGACTGCGATTGTGAGAATTGAGTTAATTAAAAACATGTAGGTTAAAATGTGAAAAAAGTAGCGTTTTAATGATCTTTTTAGGACCCCAGAACTTCGATTTAGTATGATGTTACTTTTTAAGTTTACTGGGCATTTACGGGTGTGAAAACACAACGCACACATTCAGTTTGGAAACTTCAACTCAACTTACCTGCCATTGAGCTCAGGCCACAGAGGCAGCAGGAGACAATAATAAACCAGTCCTGGGCCTTCATGGCGATTCACCAAATTAAACCACAGGGATATCTTCATAGAAAGTCAACGTGAGGGTCCATTCGTGTTTTTTCCAGCACAAGTCAGACCGCTGTCACTGTACTCGGGTTACAGGCGCGCGGCCGTGTGCGCGCACTCAAGAATGATCAGGCTTTGCTTTGAGCTCACGCGACCACACCAAACGTCAGCTAACAAAATAGTATTTCAGAGAACTTATTTTTGTAATTTAATATTTTTTTAATCATCATTTAACATTTCTGTATTCTTATTTGAAACTTGAACTGCATGGCGTTAGCTACTTCTTCAATTAAGATTTTTTTAGCCACTTAAAATGTTGATAAGCTGCGCTGTCTTTGCAATGTGAAAAGGTACTGTTTTTCTAATACAAATGCATATCCGCAGACTGAAAGAGCACATGCATGGTTTTACTCTATGTGACATTAAAAATCATGAACATTTCAAATTATTTCCTGCCTACGAAAGAGGCAGAGCACACTGTGTTTGAATCCACACCAGCATATCTATTCAGTTCTGGGGTGCTTTTGTGGCTCAAGACAAGGTGTAGCATTAATGTGCTGTACTTTTATGTAATTCATCAGAGCTGTTAAAAAGAATTATGCAGCTTTATCCCACCAATTAGATTAAAGGATGAGATTTATTCCGCTGCTCTCGAGTGTTGACACTTTGATGGGCCTTTTGAAATCAGAGGTCAGGGGATTGCTGAAGTTTTTCCTCCGCAGTTAGCAGGATAAAAGATGGAAATGGCTCTTTAGCGAAGCCTGCTTTTTTGCGTGGGAACAAAGCGAAAGACACTTGGAACACATGCCACCCGTCTCCCGTTCATCCTCACATATTCACTGTTTGGTCCTCTGCCAATTTAATCATTATAGAAGTCAACCTAACAACCCATAACTAATGCTGACTCACCTGTATAATTCTATTGAGATGACGAACGCTGGCACTTGCCTGAGCGCCAATTAATACGCTTTACTTTAAATGAGGGCATTGAATTATACGTACTGTACATCTGAATGGATGTTGTCACAGAGCGTTTACACACTCACAAGCAGAGAATAAAACAAATGACACTTTGGTTTTACAATCATACAAATATATTAGTTTTATTCAATAATGTTTAATAATACGTCTCCCATAGACTTATAGAAATAGATATAGATTCTATTGCAAATACGGGGCTGAGAGTTTATGCAGAATAGAGTATTAAGAGTAACAGTGAGTTAAATACTAAAACAGGAATATCCTCCTCATCTTTTTTTTCTTCTCATTTTAATTGTTAATGTGTTCAGTAAATATTGGTACATGCATGACTGTATTGGGTTGTTCCTTCCAATATTGCAAAATACCATAGATGTGCCGTTTCCGTCCAAGTGGTCCAGTTGCACGAAGCCAAAGTTCGGTGGTTATTGGTTTCTGTAGCTATAAAAATTAAAAATAGTATCATCGTGGCTTTGACTGGAAGACCTTTGCTTTGTCTTGGTTTGGAAGACAAGAGAAAACGAATATGGTTTATTTTCCTTTCTTTTGGAAGACTTCCTTACAATAACTTGGATAATCCATGCAGAACATACAAAATGTATGGGATTCCTTCCATATAAAGCAGGCTCTCATTGTCCATAAGCACATCTCCCACTTGAACTGATATGAGGTGGGCATTTTAATATGCACACACTTCAACGGTGACGGCAACAAACCAGCAGTCAGTTTTGTTGCCGAAGATCCCAAACAGTGTCCATTGAGGGTGTATGACCTCTGTTGACCTTTAGATCAGGGATCAAGAGTTCGGCCCATCGGCATTGGTCACCAATTGTCTTTTTGATCTTCCCAAAGTGAGCTTAAATGGGACAGTTTGTATCACAAGGATGAATGGCAACAACTCATAATCCACACTGTTTCACTGATTTATACCAAGTAAACACAAATAAAACTGACAACGACCTTTTGTTTTCAGGGACACAAAAACTGAAGGAACAAACAGACAGTAAAAACACTGACACATTGGTTCATGATTCACACGTTTCAAAGTGTCACATGGACCACAAACAGATGGAACAAGGAGCGAGCGGCCGGGACTTAAAAAAATAACTGATAATATATATATGTAATATTATAAAATTATAATAAAATATAATGATTTTCTTAAAATATTACATATTCAATTCAAAGTAATAAGTTATAATACCTATTTTATAAAAATAAAAGTTGAACTGCTTTTCATCCTGTGAGATGGGGAAGCCAAGGTTCGAGTGATTCTGTTGGCTTTTACAGATTAGACAGTAAAAACTGTTATTGGTTCATGTTTCATATTTTTAAAAGTGTCACAAACATCTAAAGAGAGATGGAACATTTCCATTTAAACATTTGCCGTTTCAAAAGAATAATTGATAATAATAAAACATTTTTATAATTATATTCAAATACTTAATATTCCATTCAGAATAATACTAATTTTATTTTTTAACAAAAACAGTTGTGACTGTATTTCAGATTATTTCACGTAAAATTGAGCCAGGGGAGACACGTCCAAACTTCATCTCTTTCCAGCCACATAAACAGCAGTTAAACCCTAAACTAAAGGTTACCTCCAAGGGACCGTGGGAGAACTTTGTGATTAAAGCTGGGAGAACTGAGATTTCGAAAGGTCACTGTCGCAACACACATCTGCTGAGAGACTAATACCCCACTGCTGTGTATGCAATGCAGATGCGCGTTTAAAATGCAGAAGAGTTTCTCTCTCTATCGTGGTCACACACACACACATACAGAGGCAATGACATTCAGCTGAGGGGAAGCGTGGTACATTTGCACAGCGCTGTTGTGAAGGCTAAGAGATGTATCCTGGGGGACGAGACTTTGGTCGAAACATGGGAGGAGGGTTGAGTTTTTGTCTTTTCTGCTGCATTGCAGATACTGGGTCGGGGCTACTCCTCAAAGTCACGCACACATGAACACACACGCAAAGCAATTACAGACACTGACGATCAGTAAATACAGGGTCTCTGCAGCTTAACAATTCTCTTATGTAAAATAATCTATCACACCATTGATTTTGAAAATATATCTTCAGAATCTAACTAATGCAAGAAGAAAATCACATCAAACAAATATGTATGCACTTCTCATGTCTGTGAAATGATGTAGTTTACTTTAACTGCTGTTGGTAAATGATGATAAACTAATGTCTGATTGTCTATTAAGAGCCCAGACTATATCATGTGTATATATGACACAAACCACAGCAAAACACATCACTCTGGAGAAAAAAAAGTAAAAAAAAATAAATAAATTGGACTCGTGCAAGCAATATGTGAAAAAAATCCAAACAAAACTAAATGCCCATTAAAACATTATCTGAGGAAAATATGATTTTTTAAAATTTGCAAGTAACAGCAAACAATGCAAACTTGGATGTTTTTGTAGATTCTATCTAAAAATGGACACAAACACACATATAAAAATAATGCATATTATCAGCACACACACACACACACACACACACACACACACACACACACACACACACACACACACACACACACACACACACACACACACACACACACACACACACACACACACACACACACACACACACACACACACACACACACACACACACACAAACGATAGTGGCTTTGTTCACACTGCACACAAATCTGATGACTTTGTAAATGATGCAATCCGGTCCGTCTGTTCAGGTAATGTAGTGATATTGGTTGCTATAGTGATGATGTGAAGTGTCAGCATGATGCCAAGAGACTTCACAACAACCGAGACGCTGTCATTGAGAAAAGAGGATGGAAATTTAGCGGTATATTATACATTCATGCATAGTGTCAAAGATGCTGACTTGTTCAATATTTTCTACCAGTGATGGGGAAAGTTATTTTTAAAAGTAACGTGTTAACATTTTCCATCACTCTCTTAAAAAGTTACTAATTACATTACTTTTTCTCACCAGGGCTTGCTTGTTTGTTTTCTAATGTAAAGGCCTTTTCACACCAAAAGTGAATACATTCACATCTGTACAGTAGAGGTCGCTGCTCAAACAAACCTTTCAGCTGTTCTGGGCAACAGAAGAATAAGACACAGGAGAAGAAAGTTTATCTAAAGTAATTTTTGCTTATTAGTACGGCTAAATTGGATCATCGAATGTCAGCAGCAAAGATACTGGTTAATAAAGTGAGATTAAATACATAAAGTGTATTTGTTTTATTTAACATTTAATCATGGCAGGTTCTTCGTAATATTCTGAGTTCGCATTTCACTGTTTTTAGTAATTTACAGGAATATTTGAACCTGTTTGTGCAAGTGAGATATACTGTATATGCCTGTTCGCAGTAGTCTACTTTAACCATCATGTTCACACACAATGCCTCTGCACATACTCATGATTTCTATCAACATGGAGACAGAAGAGCTGTCAGTCAATACATGGGGGAAAAAAGTAGAACTTGTATTTCTTATTTGAAAAAGTAACTCAGATATTTTTATGTAAATTTAAAAGTAATGGATTACCTTACTAGTTACTTGGCAAAGTAATCTGTTTGCATAACTTGTGTTCTTGTAATGAACAGTGCTCACTAGATAGAGAATGGCAGACAGTTATGCAGAGAATTAGAGAAAAAGAGTCTAAATACAGAGCTCCAGATAATTTTGAGCACTTTGTATGACGTTACACACACACACCGAATCCTAACCCTAACCCTAACAGCAAAAATTACGATCTGACTGTTCAGCCAGAGATGATTTAAAAAGATTTAAAAAATCTGATTGATTTCAAACCACATGGTTTGTTTTTTGATTTGTTTATGTTTTTGCTATTTTGCAAGAATGCAAAGAAAAAAAATCGGATTTTTTTGCAATCCGTCTGAACAAAACCAATAGGTCTGATTAGATAAATCTATCTCAAATAACCTGGAGAGAAAAATAACATCTGTTTTTCAAGCAATTATGGACAATGAGTCAATAAAAGCAAGTGAACATGGACCATATGGATCAACCACATCCTGAAACACAGAAAAGGGCAATCAGTGAAAAGGAAGACAACGTTTTAATTGTGTGTGCATTTGTGTGCGCGCGTGTGTGTAAGGGGGGATCACAGTGTCACAATAAATGATTTAATTAAGCTCTAAGTAATACAGATGAATGATGCATACTTGATGTAATCATTTGCAGAAAGCTTTGTAATTGCAGATTGTTAATATTATTGCTTGGTAATTAATTAAATGTGTAATATGCGTAACAAAAACACTGAAAGTTGCAAGCTAATATATCAGTGTAGAGTTAACCCAGCAAGATCAGTCTGTTAATTATCTGTTAAGAGCTGAATACAATTACACAGACTAACCCTAACCCCGATAACCCAACATCATAATGACTTTATGACCCTGAGCCCCAAATGCTCATCTGCTGAAGTGCCTGTATCTTTCTAGAAAGACTGGAACTCATGCAAATTACAATCAACAGATGGATTTAACTTAAATTATATACCTTAAATGGAAACATATTCACAACATTGATGGGCAACACACACACACACACACACACACACACACACACACACACACACACACACACACACACACACACACACACACACACACACACACACACACACACACACACACACACACACACACACACACACACACACACACACACACACACACACACACACACACACACACACACCAGGACCAGGACATTCAAAGAAAGAAGAAACATAAAAGTACAGAAATATGATGTGAAAAAATGTCAGTTTAGTAAATGTATAAAATTGAAGTTTACAAGGTCATCTCTATCTATATGTACACACGTACAGTGTTTTAATGGCTTGGCTAGTCTGAAAAGCATTAGCCCTTAGCTTTCATCTTCTGGCCTCTGCGTTTATGGCTGAAAAATAGCAGGGAAATTGAGAGAGAAGCACTTAGCTGTGCACAGAGAGTGGTTTCATTAAAATAATTGTTAAATCACCCGATCTGGCCCTTATGCGTATGCCAAATATATCAAAGCAAAAAAGTACTACTGTTCTTTTTTTTCTTTTCTTTTCTCTAACATTATGTTGTATTCACAATCAGCCCAAAGTGACCCAAATCAGATGTTATAATGGTAATTTAAGTGGCAGTTATGGCATTTCATCTTCTTTTGTACTCAAGTATTGGATTAGAAAGCCCTTACAAACACAAGAGCCTTTTTCATTCAGTCAGGTTACAAGTTAGCACAAGCCCCACCGTGACATTTCAAAGTTTGAAAGAAGAGTGGGGATTGGAGAAGCGAGACATTTGAAAGTAACTATCAATTTCATGGTCTAATTGTTATTAAACTGAATGAATGAACCATGCTAATCAAAGTAGAGTTGTGCCTTCATACGACTTTGCCTTTGTCATTTATTCAACCTTTGCTGTCTGGCCGGCTGGATTTTGTTTCAGTGTTGCATCAGGCTGTTACATAATTATGTGCTTTGGTCAACTTTTTATGAATTGTTTTTACAACATATGGACCTGCAAAACCTTACGTAAATAGCCCTTCAGATATTGCTGAACCTTAAACTATGGACAATGCAAGACTTAAAGATTAACTTTGCCAATTTTCAACCGGCTTTTTATTGTTACAATGTCGGTAGGATATGTAAAAGAACAATGTTTTTCTTGTTCTCCATGTTACCTGGACCGAAAAATTGGCATAGAACACTGTTCGTAGTCATATAGTTTGAAAAGTTGACTACGAACATGGTTTTCTGTCGCACCGCTCTCTCTGTATTTACGAGTCTTTGCAGTCTTTAGCCACTGCCTACAACGGTCTGGATCCTTCACTGGAAATCGAAAGTAACTCACTCCCTCTAAACGTTGAGTCTTTGAATTCTTGCACCCGTGATCAACACAAGTCGACACCTATTTTGGTGCTTTCAAGTCATGTTGGAAAGATCATATTTACGAGTTGAATGCACATGAACGTCATAAATACCAGTGGGAAGCTCAGGATTTTCTTTGAGCCACGATCTGTACGAGTTGGTGGCATGTCAGTGAGAAACATGGTGTGTTTTTTGTCACACCATGTGTGACAAAGCAGTGAGAAATTGTCAGGCTTTTTTATTTACAAGAAAATAAGCTACCTGACTGCACAAAATATGATAGCGTTGCAATAAAACATTATGATAGAGTTTACAGTGGCTTCCTACATTAATTAAAAACATAAAAAAGCAAGACACACCTGATCCACAGTCTTCATTTTCTAGAAGTAGAGTTAAAAACCTTGCTGTATTTTTTGTGTAGTTCATTAAGAGAAGGTACACCACCATCTTGGTCCGACGAAAGCGACTTGAACGCAACTGCCGTAAACACGACTTCCCAACTCGTAAATATGAACTTCCCAAGAGGTCTTGAATGCTGCAAAAGTTTGAAAAGAAGTATTTCCTACCAAAGAAAAGCGGTATTTGACTCTGGTAAGCTTTTCCACAGCAGACGGTGGGACTGGCCTTGGATGGCAACATGCCCAGTGCATTATGGGTACGTTTTCCTACCTATTTAGCATCTATTTTCTCAAGTCAGGTAGCACAGATTTATTTTTATGCACCTTTCTACTTCAAAACCTTTCTAGAGTTTCCCTTTAAGAGAAGCTAGAGTCTGATATGAGCAATGTTTCTTGCAAAACTATAAACAAATTATAGTGTATGAAGAAAAATCAAGATGCCTTATAGTCTTATTGATGTGTACCTAGAAGCAACGAGATGCAGAATATTTGAAAAACAATCAGCTTGAGACGTTAAACGCAAACACAAACTTCTAGAACGGGGATTGTGCATTACCTGCGGGTGCTGTGAACTGTAATCTGGGAAAGATTGACATCCTGATCTAAATGTTGAAGAATTTTGCAAACATGTAAAAAATTTCTATAGTTTTCCCACTTTGGTCTTAATAACTTTGTTTCTCCCAATAATGCATTGCTGCAGGGGACTATAATTATCGCAGACATAATTTCCTCAACACCAGGTGCACGTTATGAGAAATTATTCATCTCAGCAGAAGAAAAGTTAGATTTTTGCACTTTGTTTAAGTTCTGCACTTGATACCACAGTGATGATACAACCAGCAAGGGAATGTGATATAACTAACCACAAAACATTAGACTACAAAACAAAACAAAACAAAACAAAAAAAAAACAGCTAAAATACACAAGTTCTTTCTGTAAGGGACCCTAATAATTATGTATTTAAATAGGGAACATTTTCTAATTTAAAAATTATATTAGCTACATTATATACACAACCGTTTAAAAGTAAACAACTCTTTCTCTTCATCATAAAATCCTGAAAACCATATTTTCCTCAAAAATATGAGGCAGCACCGCTGTTTTCAAACTTTATAATAATCAGAAATTCATCATATTAGAATGACTTCTGAAGGATCATGTGACACTGAAGACTGGAGTAATGATGCTGAAAATCCAGCTTTGATCACTGGAATAAATTACATTTCAAAATATATTACAATGGAAAACAGTTATTTTAAAGTGTAATAACATTTCACAATATTACTGTTTTTAATGCATATATTTAATCAAATACATTTTTTCAAAAACATAAAAAAAGCTTACCAACCCAAAACTTTTGAACGGTTGTGTATTATTAAATCATTTTTCTAAGGTGCATGAAAATAAAATTAGGACTATTATTGCAAAGGAAGAAGTGCAATGTGTCACCAGGTTCCCTAACAGCACCCAAAACACAATTTAATTTACATACTGATATTATTAATAACTGGAGGTCAGACGTTACAGCTCTTGTGTTTATGCAAGGATTCCCAAAACGATTCCCTATGAGCTCCTCCGGGTCCATTCCCCGGTTTTATCAGAAGAAAATAAAGCAGAATTGGACTTTTCAGCTCTTGTGTTGTTTCATTTGGATGGGTGAACTGCCTTTGCTCTCAGGCAAATGTAATAGAATCAAACTGAGTGTAGGGACATGAACTTTGGGAAACTTGCAGCCTCAGTAGTCAGCACATCTACTTTAAAAAAACCCTGCTCTAAAGCAACACGCATGCTAAGAAGGGAGGAGAACGAGTGCAGCTGTACCAGTATTGCTCTCTGGGCATATTGCAATAAGGAAAACAACGACTTATCATAACAAAATAAACAATAATGCCACCCTACTCCCTCTGATATGAGTCATCTTACAAAAGAAACTGTATTAGTGTTCACGCACACACACACACACACACACACACACACACACACACACACACACACACACACACACACACACACACACACACACACACACACACACACACACACACACACACACACACACACACACACACACACACACACACGTACGCCCTCCACAGACTCATCAGCGCAGGAGCCAGTGAGCATCATCATTCTAACTTTTATTTATTTAGTTATTTGGTTTGTGTGTGTGTGTGTGTGTGTGTGTGTGTGTGTGTGTGTGTGTGGCGGCATCCTTAATGTTCCCTTAGAGAGTGTGCGGGGCTTTTCCTGTGTTGTGAAGTGGAAAATGGCCTCTGTGTCTCAAGCTAAGCAAAGTGCAGAAGAGGTAGAGAACGGAGAGGAGATTACAAACACGGCTTAGAGATGGCGGGGAATCTCTGTAAAAAAAAAGAAAAAAAAGAAAAACAGATTTGGGGGGATCTATAAATGCCTGAACAAAGGAAAAGAAAGGGTTTAAATGTAAAGCACGAATCGCTTCACAAAGAGGAAGTGTTTCTTCTTAAAATACTAAAAATGGAGAGGAAGACGAAGATCCTTTCTTTCAGGTGTTGCTGTTCTTACAAAAGCGGCTCTGCCACACTCTGACCCCAGACCATTACGGTTATTATTGCTCGGTATTCCCTTGGTTAGGGAAGCGGGAGAGACCAAAAAGGAAGTGCGGTGGGTATTAGACCTGTTGGCAAGGGTCTTTTGAGCCCTGATGCATTGTTGAAAATGTCAAAGTTCTGAGGATCGGTGGAGGGACTACAAAAAATCGTTTGTACCAAACCTCCCGTGCCACTGTTGGCGATCATGGTGTGTCCGTGCAAATGAAGCGTTTCTTCTCCTGCCGCTAGGATGCTGTGGGGACGGGAAGCACTTTTTCTTTCTTGCCGTTTTTATGGACGGGCGAGTCTGAGGTTTTGGCTGTTTTCCTAGGCGGGCTTTGCTCAGCAACCTCATGTAGCGATGGCTCCCTGTACATGGCAACTGGAGAGACAGGAGAAAAAGAGAGACTCTTAGTAAAGGGATAGTTCATCCTGAAATGAAAATTATGTCAGTATTTACTCTCCCTCATGTTGTTCAACCCCGTAAGACCTTCGTTCATCTTCGGAACACGAATTAGGATATTTTTGATTAAATCTGAGAGCTGGATCACTCCTCCATAGGCTTCTAAGGGATTGAAACTTGTTCCCGAAAAATTATTAAAGACATTGTTAAAATAGTCCAAGTGACTACAGTGGCTCAATCTTAAGTTCATCAAACGACGAGAATACTTTTTGTGCGCAAAAACAAACAAAAATAACGACTTTATTTCAACTATTCATTTCCTTCTCTGTTGGCCTCTAGTCAGTTCACTAGTGTAACAGCGTAAGCTTCTGTTGTTGTACGTCACACGCATCACACACATGACCAGCGTCGGCAAATAGTGAGCCTACGTGTGACATAGCTCTACGCAATCACACTACGTTAACTGACTAGAGGCCAACAGAGAAGGAAATGAATAGTTGAAATAAAGTCGTTATTTTTGTTTGTTTTTGCGCACCAAAAGTATTCTCGTCGCTTGATAAACTTAAGATTGAGCCACTGTAGTCACTTGGACTATTTTAACAATGTCTTTAATGACTTTTCGGGGCTGGCAAGTTTCAATCCATTAGAAGCCTATGGAGGAGTGATCCAGTTCTCAGATTTAATCAAAAATATCTTAATTCGTGTTCCGAAGATGAACGAAGGTCTTATGGGGTTGAACAACATGAGGGTGAGTAAATACTGACATAATTTTCATTTTTGGGTGAACTAACCCTTTAAGGGACAGTTCACCCTGAAATGAAAAGTCTGTCAACATTTAACCACAGGTAATGTGAGTTAAGTAATCAGATTACTTATTTCAAGTAACAAGTAAAGTAACACATTGCTTTTACATTTAAAACCAAATATCTGAGTTACTTTTTGAAATAAGTTACTTTGTTTTTCCAGGTATTGACTGACAGCTCTCCTATCCTCGTGTTGATAGAAATCATGAGTAAGTGTAGAGGCGTTGTGTGTGAACATGATGGTTACTGTAGACTAATGTAAGCAGGCATTTACTCATCACACTTGCACAAAAACACAAAAACTTGCACAAAAACAGTATTTCTCAAAATAAATAAAAATACTTTAAATATACTTAATGTATTTAATCTCACTTGGCAATGTCTTTGCTGCTGACCTTCGATGATCCAATTCATACGGAGCCCCTGAAGGGACATGGTGATGAGAAAAATATGAGATGGGAGGGAAAACATATTTTTCAATGCAAAGTTTTGTGTTCCCCTGAGAAACATTGCATTCGCTTGCAAAACTTTCTTCTTTGTTAGCAAACGCAAACTTTACTAGGGAACGCACATTTTTTTGTAAAAAAAAAAAAAAAAAAAACGCAAAGGATTTACAAGCAAAATTCAAGTTTCTCAGAGGAACGCACAACTTTTTTTGCGAGAGAAGCATTGAAGTATAGTTTTCCCCTTTTTCCCCATCACCATGTACCTTTAGGAACTTTTTTCAACCATACCAATAAGCAAAAATTACTTTATACAAACTTTTTTTTTATAGCTGAAGTAAGAGGCTGCATTCAAAATCGCATACTTCCCTACTATATTGTAGGCGATAAACAGTATGTATCAAGAGTAGTATGTCTGAATTCACAGTACTCAAAAAAGAGTAGGCAAAAAGTCCCCGGATGAGCTTCGGTGAGATTCTGAAGTGTGTATTTGATGGACAATTTTCTATCCCATGAGGCCACGGGAGAGGATTTGTGAATGGCAGTGAAGTGACGCAACTGATGCTGGTAGGTCACATGATAATGACAACATGGAAGATCTAGTATGTCCAGGTTACATTCATACAACAATATTCATACTATATAGAGCGTACGTTTTTAGCTGTCGTGAATTACCAGTAATTACTTATTCAAAATAAGTACCTACTCAAGGGAGTATGCGATTTCAGACGCAGCCATTGTGTTAAACTTTCTTTTCCTGCGTCCTTTTCTTCTGCAGTACAAAATGGCAGCACATCTGAAAAGTTTGTTTGAGCTGCTCTCTTTACTGTACAACAACATAACAGATTACTTTCCATAAAAAAATAACGTAATTAGTTCAGGGCTCGACCATAAGGACCGCCCGATGGCCTCGGGATAGTTGACGCAACTCTCACTGTCTCCTACTGAGAGATCTAGCCGTTTTTAAGGCCTTTTTGTATGCAATAACACTTTCCTTCCACGAAATGCGAAATACTATTTTTCTTAATCTTCTTTAAGCGCAATGGAGCAACCATGCATATGAAAGTTTATCATTTGCATGTGTTTTTAAGCCTTGCCAATTTAAATATTCAAGCGCAAGAAGACGCGAAAGAGAGCTCGATTCAATAGTGTGAAAGTTTTATGTGCGCACACATTCGAAGCAAGCGCCCAGCTCTCTTTCACGTCTTCATGCACTTGAAAGGCCATATTCACACAAAAAATGCCGGTCTCGGCGAGTATCCTTGTAAACATAGTATGTTATATCTTAAATTAACACAAACATATCATTTGATTATATGTTCTTATTTCATTACTGACAGTTTACATGTCTTTAACAATATTTGAAATTTATATGAGTTAGGCTAGTAGTTTTTGGTGTCACAACTTTATTTATTAAGGTTATGCGTCAAAAACAATTTTAGTTTTATTTATTTGATTTGTTTATGACTTTAGTTGTGGGCAAATCTTTGGCAAGGCAAGTAAAAAGTAAAAAGCACTGCATTTAATTTGCAAATCAGCAGCAAATGAGCATTTCTGAAGGATCATGTGACACTGAAGACTGGAGTAATGATGCTGAAAATTCAGCTTTGATCACAGGAATAAAATACATTTTAAAATATATTAAAATAGAAAACATTTATTTTAGATTGTAATAATATTTCACTCTATTTTTACAATGTTTTAACTGTATTTTTCATCAAATAAATGCAGCTGTGTTGAGAATTAAAAAAAAAAAACGTATTCACTGACCCAAAACTTTTGAATGGTATCAACAAATGACAGATAATTGAATATTTTTAAACAAAGACGTACCCTCTATGAGCTTGGGCAGGAAGTGAGCAGCTCCTTTGGTCTTTTTGACCCGATTTCCTTTCATGACCTGTCCGTCCCGGTTAATGCCAATGTACCAGGCCCGACCCGACTGCGTTTGCCGGTACAAGATCGAGGAGTATGTCACATAATAGTTCTCAAATACGCACTCCTTAAACTTACACTCAGGCGTGAAATGTTCCTGTAACAGAGAAACACAGATAGTGAGTTACCAGAATAACAGACTGTAACTGCTGGCTCATACTGTATATCGCATATATATTGAGTTCAACTGGGACGGGAGGAAAATGGGCCTCACATTTCACTGTGACAGAATTGTGAAGGCATTAGCGTCCCGAGGAACAGTAAATGAGGAAAGCGAAACCCCCTACACACTTTCTTATTACACATTTATTGCCAACACGTGTTCTCTTCAGCGTAATCCCAAACTCACCCAAATTCCCAGACTCTCTTCATCCCTGCTGGAGATAGCAGCCTGTCAGTAAGCAAAGACCAACATCTCTCTCTCTCTCTCTCTCTCTCTCTCTCTCTCTCTCTCTCTCTCTCTCTCTCTCTCTCCACCAACCTGTCATTTCGTAACCTTGTCAGGGAACAAACCAATTTCCAGGATTGATTGGGATCCTTGGTGTGACTGGTGAGCAGAGCAGCTGAATCAGGGGTTTACTCCTCTTCCTCTCTCTCTTGCTCTAATGTGTTTGTTTTGAAACACTCCCCTCTGTCACCAAAGTAAAACCGAGCCTTCTTCATAAAACAGATTCATATTTGACCTGGTTTAATTGCATATCTGTAATTACATCGTGTCCGTTCAGGCTTTTGATCTTCCTGATGATTTTGATAATTGTTGCTCCTGTTTTGAAGTGCCCTATTAAAGGAAAGCATGTAATAAATAATAATAATAATAATTAGTAGTATTAGTATATTATACATTATAATAATATTATTATACGGGAAGTATTTTAAATATTTAAAATAATGAATAATAAAATATAGTTGCATTTATGGACAGACTGTAAATCATTTTATGCATATTTTTTCAACTTTCATCAAGGCTTGAACTGTACTTTAAACATCTAAAATTAAAAAGCTAAAATTGAAGTGAAGCCTTCTTCATAAAACAGGTTCAAAATTTACCAGGTGTAATAGAATATCTGTAATTAAATTGATGTCATTCAGGCTTTTGATCTTCATCATGGTTTTGATAGTCTTAAAGTGTGCTATTGAAGAAATGCATGTTATGAATAATAATAACTATTATTATTATTATTAAATATTAATATACTACAGGAAGTGTTTTAAACACAATAAGTTTAAAATAATGTATTAATATAATAACAAATAATACAATTTAATTGGTTTTATATATATTTTTAACATTCATCAAGGCTTGAACTGCAACACCATTCAGAGTAAGGAGCTCAAATTTAAAGTCTTTGCCAACTTTAATTATTTAATCACCAACTTTAATTGAACAGGCGCTTCCAGCTGAAGATGATTGAGTCTGAAAGCATTAGTGTCCCGAGGAACAGTAAATGAGGAAAGCGAAACCCCCTACACACTTTCTTATTACACATTTATCGACCACATGTGTTCTGTTCAGGTGAACATACAGTAAGTGTCGCAGCCTAATATTTGCCACAATCCCAAACACTGCACCTAACAGAAGATATATTTACATTTTTTTATATTTAGACCCCTTCTATTGATATCAGGTTGATATCAATAAACATCAATAGATATGCCGATTCATATCAGGCTGAGAAGAGAGTTTCAACCAGTATAACAAAAAGTGTTTATGAAAAACATTGCCTAGCCTAGCTTTAAGGGATCCCTGTTCTCCTCCATAAAGGAGAAGAGCGATGAGGTTGACCTCTGGTGTTTTTGTCCTCCAGCCTGCAGTTCTCTCATTCACCAGCAGGTGTCAGAGCAGCACACGAGGCTCAGTGTGAGTGTCTTCATCTGCTCAGACACTTTCACTGGCTTTTTACACATCATAACAGTCTCTCTCACTTTCTTTTTTCCCTCTCTCCCCTGCCCTTTTAATCTAGGATTGTGTGATTTAGGGAAATCTGATTATTAAAGAAGGATTTTTTGACATGTTATGTTGCATAAAGTTAATGAAGATGCAGGATGCTTGCGAATCCGCAGAATCCTCTGAATCCACAAAAATCTCCTAGCAATCAGCAGAGGCCTGGCATTCTGACAGGAGAGATGCCTTATCAGCCTCTTACACAGGCACAACATTTACACCAACATTTAAAGGGATAGTTCACCCAGAAATGAAATTAAGTCATCGCTCCAAACCTGCACACCTTTGCTTTTCAGTGGAAGGAGGATTTTTTTAAAAACTTCCATGCATCTCAGACTTTTAACATAGTTACATAGAGACGACTCTTCTTTTCCCTTTTTAAGCTTGACAGATGAGATCACTATGAACTGTAGCTGAATAAAAAAGGATCTCAATATAAAAAAAACAATAAAACAACAAAGGGGTTATTTATTTTGAAATAAATACATTTAGTCTTTACTTCAATTAAAAATGATA
>NW_027508734.1:6450000-6452500 GCF_051911475.1 Siphateles boraxobius
ACTCACTCGCTCACTCAATCAGTCACTCACTCACTCGCTCACTCACTCAGTTACTCACTCACTCGCTCGCTCACTCACTCAGTCACTCACTCGCTCACTCAATCAGTCACTCACTCACTCACTCTCTCCCTCCCTCCCTGAATTCACTTGCTCAGTCACTCACTCAGTCACTCGCTCAATCACTCGCTCGCTCACTCACTCAGTCATTCAGTCACTCAGTCACTCACTCAGTCACTCACTCAGTCACTCACTCAGTCACTCACTCAGTCACTCACTCAGTCACTCACTCATTCACTCGCTCACTCACTCAGTCACTCGCTCACTCAGTCATTCAGTCACTCACTCACTCAGTCACTCACTCACTCGCTCACTCACTCAGTCACTCACTATCTTGCTCACTCATTCGCTCATTCACTCACTCACTCAGTCATTCAGTCACTCACTCACTCGCTCACTCACTCTGTCACTCACTCACTCGCTCACTCACTCAGTCACTCACTCACTCGCTCACTCACTCAGTTACTCACTCACTCGCTCACTCACTTGCTCGCTCACTCAATCGCTCGCTTGCTCACTCACTCACTCACTCACTCACTCACTCAGTCAATCACTCGCCCAATCACTCGCTCGCTCACTCACTGTCACTCACTGTCACTCACTCAGTCATTCACTTAGTCACTCACTCAGTCAGTCACTCACTCAGTCACTCGCTCAATCACTCGCTCGCTCACTCACTCACTCACTCACTCGCTCACTTACTCACTCAGTCATTCAGTCACTCACTCACTCAGTCATTCAGTCACTCACTCACTCGCTCACTCAGTCACTCACTCAGTCACTCGCTCACTCAGTCACTCACTCGCTCACTCACTCAGTCACTCACTCGCTCACTCACTCAGTCACTCAGTCACTCGCTCACTCACTCAGTCACTCACTCACTCGCTCACTCACTCACTCAGTCATTCAGTCACTCACTCACTCGCTCACTCAGTCACTCACTCAGTCACTCGCTCACTCAGTCAGTCACTCACTCACTCACTAACTCACTCACTCACTCACACACTCACTCAGTCACTCACTCACTCACTCAGTCATTCACTCACTCACTCAGTCACTCACTCAGTCACTCACTCACTCACTCAGTCACTCACTCGCTCACTCACTCAGTCGCTCATTCACACTCAGTCACTCCCTCAGTCACTCACACACTCACTCACTCAGTCGCTCATTCACACTCAGACACTCAGTCACTTGCTCAGTCACTCACTCATTCACTCAGTCACTTGCTTAATCACTCGCTCAATCACTCATTCACTCACTCGCTCACTCACTCACTCATTCACACTCAGTCACTCAGTCACTTGCTTAATCACTCGCTCAATCACTCACTCATTCGCTCAATCGCTCGCTCACTCACTCAGTCATTCTGTCACTCACTCAGTCACTCGCTCAATCACTCGCTCAGTCACTCACTCAGTCACACACTCAGTCACTCGCTCAATCACTGAAGATGATTGAGTCTGAAAGCATTAGTGTCCCGAGGAACAGTAAATGAGGAAAGCGAAACCCCCTACACACTTTCTTATTACACATTTATCGACCACATGTGTTCTGTTCAGGTGAACATACAGTAAGTGTCGCAGCCTAATATTTGCCACAATCCCAAACACTGCACCTAACAGAAGATATATTTACATTTTTTTATATTTAGACCCCTTCTATTGATATCAGGTTGATATCAATAAACATCAATAGATATGCCGATTCATATCAGGCTGAGAAGAGAGTTTCAACCAGTATAACAAAAAGTGTTTATGAAAAACATTGCCTAGCCTAGCTTTAAGGGATCCCTGTTCTCCTCCATAAAGGAGAAGAGCGATGAGGTTGACCTCTGGTGTTTTTGTCCTCCAGCCTGCAGTTCTCTCATTCACCAGCAGGTGTCAGAGCAGCACACGAGGCTCAGTGTGAGTGTCTTCATCTGCTCAGACACTTTCACTGGCTTTTTACACATCATAACAGTCTCTCTCACTTTCTTTTTTCCCTCTCTCCCCTGCCCTTTTAATCTAGGATTGTGTGATTTAGGGAAATCTGATTATTAAAGAAGGATTTTTTGACATGTTATGTTGCATAAAGTTAATGAAGATGCAGGATGCTTGCGAATCCGCAGAATCCTCTGAATCCACAAAAATCTCCTAGCAATCAGCAGAGGCCTGGCATTCTGACAGGAGAGATGCCTTATCAGCCTCTTACACAGGCACAACATTTACACCAACATTTAAAGGGATAGTTCACCCAGAAATGAAATTAAGTCATCGCTCCAAACCTGCACACCTTTGCTTTTCAGTGGAAGGAGGATTTTTTTAAAAACTTCCATGCATCTCAGACTTTTAACATAGTTACATAGAGACGACTCTTCTTTTCCCTTTTTAAGCTTGACAGATGAGATCACTATGAACTGTAGCTGAATAAAAAAGGATCTCAATATAAAAAAAACAATAAA
>NW_027508734.1:6457500-6490000 GCF_051911475.1 Siphateles boraxobius
CTCACTCATCAGTCATTCAGTCACTCAGTCACTCACTCACTCAGTCACTCACTCAGTCACTCAGTCACTCACTCACTTGCTCACTCACTCAGTCACTCGCTCACTCAGTCATTCAGTCACTCACTCCCTCGCTCACTCACTCTGACACTCACTCACTCGCTCACTCAATCAGTCACTCACTCACTCGCTCACTCACTCAGTTACTCACTCACTCGCTCGCTCACTCACTCAGTCACTCACTCGCTCACTCAATCAGTCACTCACTCACTCACTCTCTCCCTCCCTCCCTGAATTCACTTGCTCAGTCACTCACTCAGTCACTCGCTCAATCACTCGCTCGCTCACTCACTCAGTCATTCAGTCACTCAGTCACTCACTCAGTCACTCACTCAGTCACTCACTCAGTCACTCACTCAGTCACTCACTCAGTCACTCACTCATTCACTCGCTCACTCACTCAGTCACTCGCTCACTCAGTCATTCAGTCACTCACTCACTCAGTCACTCACTCACTCGCTCACTCACTCAGTCACTCACTATCTTGCTCACTCATTCGCTCATTCACTCACTCACTCAGTCATTCAGTCACTCACTCACTCGCTCACTCACTCTGTCACTCACTCACTCGCTCACTCACTCAGTCACTCACTCACTCGCTCACTCACTCAGTTACTCACTCACTCGCTCACTCACTTGCTCGCTCACTCAATCGCTCGCTTGCTCACTCACTCACTCACTCACTCACTCACTCAGTCAATCACTCGCCCAATCACTCGCTCGCTCACTCACTGTCACTCACTGTCACTCACTCAGTCATTCACTTAGTCACTCACTCAGTCAGTCACTCACTCAGTCACTCGCTCAATCACTCGCTCGCTCACTCACTCACTCACTCACTCGCTCACTTACTCACTCAGTCATTCAGTCACTCACTCACTCAGTCATTCAGTCACTCACTCACTCGCTCACTCAGTCACTCACTCAGTCACTCGCTCACTCAGTCACTCACTCGCTCACTCACTCAGTCACTCACTCGCTCACTCACTCAGTCACTCAGTCACTCGCTCACTCACTCAGTCACTCACTCACTCGCTCACTCACTCACTCAGTCATTCAGTCACTCACTCACTCGCTCACTCAGTCACTCACTCAGTCACTCGCTCACTCAGTCAGTCACTCACTCACTCACTAACTCACTCACTCACTCACACACTCACTCAGTCACTCACTCACTCACTCAGTCATTCACTCACTCACTCAGTCACTCACTCAGTCACTCACTCACTCACTCAGTCACTCACTCGCTCACTCACTCAGTCGCTCATTCACACTCAGTCACTCCCTCAGTCACTCACACACTCACTCACTCAGTCGCTCATTCACACTCAGACACTCAGTCACTTGCTCAGTCACTCACTCATTCACTCAGTCACTTGCTTAATCACTCGCTCAATCACTCATTCACTCACTCGCTCACTCACTCACTCATTCACACTCAGTCACTCAGTCACTTGCTTAATCACTCGCTCAATCACTCACTCATTCGCTCAATCGCTCGCTCACTCACTCAGTCATTCTGTCACTCACTCAGTCACTCGCTCAATCACTCGCTCAGTCACTCACTCAGTCACACACTCAGTCACTCGCTCAATCACTCACCCAGTTACTCGCTCGCTCGCTCACTCACTGTCACTCCCTCAGTCACTCACTCAGTCACTCACTCACTCAGTCACTCAGTCAGTCACTCACTCAGTCACTCACTCACTCGCTCACACACTCAGTCACTCAGCCACTCAGTCACTCAGTCACTCGCTCATTCACTCAGTCACTCAGTCACTTGCTCACTCGCTCATTCACTCATTCACTCACTCATTCAGTCACTCACTCACTCACTCAGTCACTCACTCACTCAGTCACTCACTCAGTCACTCACTCACTCAGTCACTCACTCAGTCACTCACTCACTCAGTCACTCACTCAGTCACTCGCTTACTCAGTCAGTCTTTCGGTCACTCAGTCACTCACTCACTCAGTCGCTCATTCACTCAGTCACTCGCTCAGTCAGTCACTCAGTCACTCACTCGCTCAATCACTCACTCACTCACACACACACATAGACACTGACTTCTTTAAATTGAGGAAGAGAGAATAGACTGCTGACTCAATGAGGACCAATCAAGTCCATATTAAACAGGGCAGGCAAGGTCACAAGCTTGTGTGTGTGTGTGTGTGTGTGTGTGTGTGTGTGAGGAGACGGAAAGACTGCAGGTGTGTACAAGAAAGAAAAAGGAAGTGTGTGTGTACTTGTTCATGTGGGCTAGGTGGTCTAAGGTCAGTTAGAATCATTCGGGATCAGCAGTTAGACTAATTATTTCATCAGTGTGGGTGTGTGAGGACCTGAGGCTCGGATCCAGGTGTGTGAGTGTCAGCAGCAGGGTGCTGAGGGCCATGAGCAGAAACACCCTCTACTGGAAATGAGTAATAATCCTGCCAGAACTACAGGGCATAGCAAAACACATATTACACAAACACACACACACACACACACACATCCTGACATATGCTCCCTCGAGTTTGCGGCCCATCCACTCCAAGTATTTGGCTTATTATTGTTGTCCAGTCATTCTAACCACAACATGTATGTGACGCAGCAGACAATTCAGAGTCTCATCAGCATGTACATGTCTCACATAGCCAGACCTTCAGACTGACGGCAGAAGGCCTGGACTCTTATCGCAGCTTTCATTGGCCAAGGACCGCCCAAGAGGACATCTGACTGACATGTGAAGAAACCAATCACTGTTTCTTTTGTTTTGCGTCATGTTAGGTGCGTGAAAACGTAAAGTCGATGTCCCCACAATCACAGACCGGCAATTTATTGAAGAACGTCATGCAAGTTTACTGCAACAATTGCACAGTAAACTTCACATACATTTGAAAATCCAGAGTATAGTTGATTCTGATAAGTGCTCATTGTCACAGTTGTATGACTTTTTCTCCCTGTGGAACATAAAAAAAGATATTTTGAGAATTTTTTTTTGTCCATTGAAATGAAATCAATGGTAAACAAAATGGTTTGATTACCAACATTGTTCAGAATAATTTATTTTATGCTCCGCAGAAAAATGTCATACAGATTTGTAACAACATGAGGTAAATGATGACAGAATTTAAATTTTTGGGTGAACTATCCTTTTATGAAATAAATTGCTTTCTTAATTGTGTTTTTGTACATTCAAATGAGATGAAAACTGTCCTCATAATAGTTTTCTATAAAAATGTGCTATAATTATGTATGGGGCTGGTCACCCTCTCAAAATATTTAACCATGCTGAAATGAAATTAATTTCATTGAGGATCCTCCCACTCATTGGCTGTCGCATCTGTAGATACGCTAGCAGCGTAGTGTAGTTTGGTGATGCAAAGAATGAATATTAGACAATGGAACACACTCATGTTTAAAGGCTTATTCACCGTGCACCGATAGACTCAGACAATCACCAGATTCTTCTCAGGCATTTCATGACCAGTCAAGCGCTGACTCAGCATGTTCAATCAAGGAGAACAAGCTCAGACAGATGCCAACAGACACCGACGGGTAACACACTGACCCGACAAAACCCGATGAAGTGTCTTTTGCTGTCTGTCGGTGCAGTGTGAATGGGTCCTTTACCAGTGAAGACAACGGAAAAATGTGCCTATATGTCAGAAGAAGCAGAAAACATTTGAAAAAAAAATTCCAAACACACACACACACACACACACACACACACAAAGCGTAAGCATTGGTATGGCATACAGAAGGTGGTAAAGATTTGATGACTAAGAAAATCCTAGTGATTCCCATTGTTGGGCAGGGAAGGGAATAAATTATAGTGTAGACCATTATCTAAAACTCATTTGAATCAGTGTATTTTACATAGAACTCAGAGATGATCATGCTGATCCACGCTGATAGATGGTAGTGTAGTGTCTAACACCATTGTAGTATTAGTACTTAAAGTACATGAAGAAGAATGATAGTAACACTAGATAAAGAACTACTGAATGCACTTTCAACTCATCTTTATTTGCAATGTTTTATCTGGGCTGAATGAGGAATACTTGGGCTCAGGGCCTAAAATTAACACTCGCCAAATGCTAAATGCGAGTACAAAACGGCGTGGAAAGCATATGAAACTGTGTCAATTGGTAGTTGGTTGGTAAGTTTTTATGAATTCTGACAATGTAATATTGTGAGTTTAAGCCTTGTTTAAGCCTTACCAATTTAAATATTCAAGTGAGAAGATGCGAAAGGGAGCTCAGTTCGTTACTCATGCGCTGTGTGGGAAGTTTTGTGTTCGTGCAAACTGAAATCTGAAGTGCGCACCCAGAAAGCTGCATCTCAGACAGTGTGCGATACTGAATTTAGCTCTCTTTCATGTTTTCTTGCACTTGAACTGACATGTTTAAACAAAATTATGTTTAAATGCCCGTCTAGGTTATGTCAGTTAAGTGAACGTAAACAGTTGAGAAAGAAAACACATGTGTATCAGTATATTGGAACCCGTGTATTAGCTCTTAAAGTGACAGCAGCCTAATATTCTTGCTGTCTGTGTTTTTAATGTTAATCAAACAACAAAAGACAAAGAGAAAATCACTCATTGCTCTAGACTGAATTCCTTTTGTAAATGTAATAAGTAATCCCTTATTACATCCCAGAGTAATCCCTATGTTTCATGGCTGGTAAAAAATATTGATGGACGGTAAATTTTCTTAAGCCATTGGCCAATAGCAGGTGCGGAAAAAAAATAGCTTTAAGCTCTCACCATCCCTCGTCTGGGCATCTCATGTGACCCAAAGTAACCCTGTCTCGATTGCAGTGGTATGGGAAGAAAAGGGAAAGAAAACAAAATGGAAAAGACGGATACAAAAAAAAAATAGAGCAGGAAAAATGGAAAGGGCAGGAAGAAATATGGAAAGGGCAAAAGAAAGATGGGGAAAGGGACAGAAAGGAACAGAAAAGGTAGGTAAATGCAAAGGGGAGGGAAAGAAGAAGGTGAAGAGGACGATAATGAGGTAGGAAGGAAAGGGAGAGGGAAATGGAAAAAACTGTACGCTTCAAATGTGTAATATATTACGGTCACCATATTAAAAGGATTAAACCTTAATTTCAGGTAACTTTTAAAACTTTGTCATGAAAAAGCTGGTCAGTTCAACAAAACCTGGCCTAATTCTGTCAGGTCACCTCTATCAGTGCAAATATGCATCTGTGTGAGTGTGTGTGTGCGTGGCTGTGTGCATGTGTGTGTGTGTGTGTGCGTGTGTGTGTGCTGTTTCATTCTCTCTCTCTCTCTCTCTCTCTCTCTCTCTCTCTCTCTCTCTCTCTCTCTCTCTCTCTCCTCTCTCTCTCCTCTCTCTCTCTCTCTCTCTCTCTCTCTCTTTCTCTCTCTGTGTTCCTGGCCCAGGAGGGCTTCCACTGTGTGTTAAGTTTAAAAAATGGGTCAGGTTATAGAGACAAAGCACTATTTTTATCGGAAAGCAATTTCCAGTGGTTGCCCACAGGTAACACATGCTGCACACAGCAATGACACTGAGTTTCCCAAACACCTTAACCTTTACATACAACTCTAAGCAGATCTAACCACAGAGAGAAACGATAGATGAGAGCACGAGAGGAAGGTAAACAAGGAATCAAAACACTGGACAGTGACAGAACCGAAAAATAGAGAATAAAGAGAGAATAAATGATCAAGAGAGATGATAAAAAAATAATAAAATGGAGTGATGAACGCAGTCCCATGGGCTCCGCTCTGCATGCCTTCTCTTGTCAATCCATCTCTCTATTCCTTCCTATGGATGATGGAGGCCTTTGTTCCTGCTGTGAGACAACCCGCTGGCCTGCACTCCTCCATCCCTATCCCTCCATCCCTCGTGAACCATTCAACTTCTCCATATTCCTCCCAAACGTCACCGTTCTGTCAGATGAGAGAGATGACAGCCAAATTACTGCGGTATATCATCATGCTTCACCACAAACGCACATTCACGAGCAGAGGATCATGGGAAAGACCTCTGAGTCAGACCTCTTTCATTCTGAGTCTTTGTCAGTGTCCACCTGTGTCCATAGTGCCATGTGCGATAAAAAAAAATACACTGAAAATCTTAGGTACATGCTGGCAAAACTAGCATTGTGGTGGTGACTTTGCAAAGCAAGCATCCCTTGAACATGTACAATCTAGTTTCCCTAAAAAGGATTATATGGTAATGTTGTGGAAACAAATTCAGCTGACCCTGGTTGGGTGGCAATAAATAAAGATGGTAAAAAGAGAAGGAGAGAACTCCAGGAATGCAGAAAGAGAGAATGGCTGAGGTAGTAGAAGTTGAACGAGCATGAAGAAGAGAGAGAGAGAGCGAAGAGGTGTGTGTGAGTGATTTAGTCCCAGTGGAGAGCCGCATCCGAGTTTGTCAGCCACTGGAAAACATGAATTATTGATAAGCTCAGAGTTTAGGGCAGGTATGTGCGACAGCGAGAGGCCATGTGTTCAGGGACATCTGATCCTACAACACACGCACACAGACGTGTGTTTGTGACAGCGCGTAATACAATCCTGTTATGCAACACACACAAACACACACAAACTTGCTCCGATTTGAAATTGTATGATTTTGGCCACGATTTTGCCGTCTGAGACAAATTTTGTGAATCCTAAAAGATTCCTCTAATCCTAGGCCAAAATCTGAAGTCTTTGATCGCTAGTTTGACCTGTTGATTAATTGATTAAATGATTAATGTCACGACTGCTGATTAATGACCACTGTGATCGCATTTTACCTCCGGCGAACTTCTGAAGATTTGACGCACAGTTCTGTAGCGGGATTTCTCCAACAACAACCATCAAATCAAATACCAATAAAGTGCACAACCTGATGACAACAACAACAAACCACTCGCTTAAAGCTCTGAAATTCTAATCTGAAATATTAACACATTAAAAAATCAATGCGACCTCATGTTGTGCCAATCACATTTAGACACTGCCTCCGAAACTTTTGTCCATCATAAAAATTTTGGATCACGTTAAATTTTCTGCGTTTTCGAATCCGTAACAAGCATTTTGAGAGGTGTTTTGATCATTCAGAGCCACCGTATAAGCAAATGCCAAAATCCAGAATTGGTTCACGGAAATTGGTGGTCTTGTTTTTAATATGTGGCTCCAGTATGGCTACACTGTAAAACAAATCCCGTTGTTTTACGGAATAAAACCGGCAGCCGTGGTTACCAGAACTTTACCGTCAAAAATACAGTATCAACGTTATTGGTTTTACAGACTTAACGTAAAATTTACTGTAATAAACCGTATTTCATAATCTGATTTAATGCTAATTTACCAACCCATTGAAGTATTAATATCTGTTTTGTACCATTGTAATACACTGACAACCAACAATCACCACAGCAGTGATGAGAGTCACGTGATAAATCAAAGCTTATCACAAGCAATCTTCCACAAGAAAGTTAATACTATTATATAGAAGTTGCACAGTGTCATTCGCACAAACATTAAACACCATCACGGTAACACACATGAAATTATAAAAATGCAATAAACATTAATTTAACAACATTAAATGTGACATAAAACCCTAATGTACATAAGAAAAATAAGAAAACTAAGAAGTAACATAGTTATTTCAATAAAAATACATAAAATGTGAAGTGTCACGCAGGGAATTGTGGGAATGTCAATTTACGGTTTTTCACTGTAAATTATACAATGAGTTGTTCTTTTTCACTTTCAAAAACTGTAAATTTTACGGTATTTTACAGTAAAATTACATTAAATGTACCGTTAGATCTATCACAGTTATTTACCGTATATAGTAAGGAAACTTTCTGTTAACCAATTAACAGTTCCCTTTCGTTGTCACTCCGAGTTACGTCGGATGACGACGAATGGGGTTTCGCTTAGAAAGCCTATCAACTTCGAGTATTACAAAACGAGCCAATGGCAAAGAAATGCCATGGGTCTGCAGATTTTTTATGGCGTAACTCCGCCCCACCTCGTGGGTATAAAAGGAGGACGCCGGCAACAGGCAGATATGTTTTCGCTTCGGAGCCAAGTGTAATTCTTCACTCCTTAAGCTATCTCTGATTGTCAGCTTCTTACGAGACGAGCAACTCTCCAGTGTTGGTGTGACGGCGATCTCCCGGCGAGTGCACACTTCCTGCTTATCTGAGCGTGGTTTGCCAGCGAGTGTGTTCTCCGCGGGCGCTTCAGCACTGAGTTTCTCTCACAAAAAGAGCTTGCACGCGGCACGTCTTTTTAAAGATGCCTCGCCCGTGCACTTCTGGTTGCGGTCGACTGGTGTCTGACTCTGATGGGCACGAGCGCTGCTTGGTGTGTTTGGGCTTTGATCACGCTAAAGCAGCGCTCGTGGATGAGTCATGTTCTTTCTGTGGGAACATGACCATCGCAACACTTAGATCGAGACTCAAGGATCTCGCAAGAGTGAGAGTCCCCTCATCCACACCCCGATCTAGCGCCTCCTCGAGAGGCTCTACTTCGGCTGGTGGCCAGGGTGATCTGAGGGTGACTGTGTGGAACAAAGCGCCGACTATGTGTCCGTGCCCCGCAGCACCTTCTCCAGTGTTGCAACCCGCGAGCGTTCAGGGGATCATCGCGGGACCGTCCTTTGAGGTCCCGCGGGTGTCCTTTGGCGCTCCAGAGGAAGATGCGATGTCGATCGCAGCATCACTAGGCGGGTCTGATTCGTCTGGAAGTGACGACTCGTCACAGCTGCCACCCTCGGGTGTGAATACGGCTGTGGCTCAGTCTGATCCAGAGATGACGGCCATGCTTTCCCGGGCGGCCGCGAGCATTGGTTTGGAGTGGAACCCTCCACCCTGTCCTGAGCGCTCGCGGCTGGACGATTGGTTTTTGGGTGCAGCTGCGGCTTCCCGTCCTCAGCCTGCCCCAATACCTTTCTTCCCGGACGTGCATGATGAAATCTCGAAGTCCTGGAAGACTCCCATGTCTTCCCGCGACCGCTCGTTGATTTCATCCGCCTTTCCTCCCCTCGATGGGGCAGCCGCCCGTGGGTACACTGGGCTCCCCCCGGTTGAGCGCTCTGTTGCGATGCAGTTGTGTCCTCAGAGTGCCTTTTCTCGCGGCGAGCCTAAGCACCCATCCAAGGCCTGTAGGTTCTCGTCTACCCTAGTGGCGAAGTCCTACAGAGCGGCGGGACAGGCGGCTGCCTCTTTGCATGCCATGGCCACTCTGCAGGTCTATCAGGCGCAGATGCTAAGGGACATGCACGAGGGTAGGACGGACCCAGGGCTCTTCGATGAGCTGTGCGCCGCCACCGACCTCGCCCTCCGGGCGACGAAGGTGACCGCACGCTCCCTGGGTCTGGTGATGTCCACAGCTGTGGTCCAGGAGAGACACTTGTGGCTGAACCTGGCTGACATGCGGGACGCTGAGCGCTCTCGCCTGCTCGACTCCCCCATGTCCCAGGCCGGCCTATTCGGCGGTGCGGTGGAGGACTTCGCCCAACAGTTCTCCACCGCCCAGAAACAGACTGAGGCCATTAGGCACATTCTGCCCCGACGGCCCGCTGCTGCCTCCACCCAGCCGACCGGGCAGATCCCTCAGTCTGTTCGCCGCCGAGGGCGCCCTCCTGCGGCTCCCGCCCCTCCCGCCCGGCCCAAGCAGCAGCCTCCACCCAGGCCCGGTCGCGGAGGAAGCCGTAAGAAGGTGCCCCAGCCCTCTCCAGCCCCGCCCCCCGCTAATCGCCGGGCCAAGCGGCGCTCCTGAGACGGGCTGCTCAGGGATGCTGAAAATTACTTCTCAGGAGATGGTAGCAGGACCACTCCTTCCCCCGGTGGAGGGCCGGGGGAGAATCTTTTGTTCTCCACTCCCCGCTGCTCACCCACGGGTGGGCAGCACCCTAATGTGGTTAAAGAAAGAAGTAACATTCCCATCCCTGAGCACACAGAGTTCTCGGACGACACGGTGCGCCGCCTCCGAGCCGTGCACCCCTCGTCCCCATCTGTCCCAGAGCCGGTTGGCAGTGCGCGCCGTCCCCGGACCGTGCCGCTCCCTTCCGCCTCTGTCGCCAGCCCCCTGGCAGAGCAGACCCCCGTGGAACGTTCTTCCTTCCCTGGTCTCCTCTGTCAGGGCGCGGTTAATGACTGTGCCCCCACACCGGGCCGCTATGCCGTCCACGTCCGGGCCAGTCATTCCGCCCTGCTGCACCATCGGTGGGAAGTCTGTGGTCCGTATGACCCCGCTGGTACAGTTTTTGGGAGCCTGGCTAGAGCTCCCCCTCCTGTCCCGCTGGGTCGCACGGACGATCAGGCTCGGCTACGCGATTCAGTTCGCGCGGTCTCCTCCCCGCTTCAGGGGAGTCCGCTCCACTTTGGTCGGTGGCAACGCCCCTATCATGAGAGCAGAGATCGCCACCCTGCTGGCGAAGGGTGCGATCGAGACGGTCCCTCCGGCCGAGATGAGGACCGGCTTCTACAGCCCGTACTTCATTGTCCCCAAGAAAACCGGTGGGTTACGGCCAATCCTGGACCTGCGTGTGCTGAACCGTTCCCTTCACAGGCTGCCGTTCAAGATGCTCACTGCCAAACACATTCTCGGATGTGTGCGGCCCCAGGATTGGTTTGCAGCAATCGACCTGAAGGACGCCTACTTTCATGTCTCCATTCTCCCTCGACACAGACCGTTCCTTCGGTTTGCCTTCGAGGGGCAGGCATACCAGTACGCGGTTCTCCCTTTCGGGCTAGCCCTGTCTCCTCGCGTCTTCACGAAGGTCGTCGAGGCAGCCCTTGTTCCCCTTCGGGAACACAGGGTTCGCATCCTGAACTACATCGACGACTGGCTGATCCTAGCTCACTCTCGAGACCAGGTATGCGAACACAGGGACCTAGTGCTCCGGCACCTAGCTCGTCTGGGCCTTCGGGTCAACTGGGAAAAGAGCAAACTTTGCCACGTGCAGAGGATCTCTTTTCTCGGTATGGACATCGACTCGGTCTCCATGTCCGCGCAGCTTACGAGCGAGCGCGCGCAGTCACTGCTGACTTGCCTGAGACAGTTCGAGGGCAAGAGTACGGTTCCACTGAAACTTTCAGAGGCTCCTGGGGCATATGGCATCTGCAGCCGTGGCAACACCGCTCGGATTGCTTCATATGAGACCGCTTCAGCTTTGGCTTCGCGACCGAGTCCCGAGGTGGGCATGGCAACACGGCACCTTCCGAGTAACTGTTACTCCGTCCTGCCGTCAGACCTTCACCCCGTGGTCGGACCTCAGTTTTCTACGGGCCGGAGTGCCCCTGGAACGAGCTTCGCGGCATGTTGTTGTAACGACAGATGCCTCCTCCACGGGCTGGGGTGCCATGTGCAATGGACGTGCTGCCGCGGGCTCCTGGACAGGACCCCGCCGCCTCTGGCACATCCATTGCCTCGAGTTGCTGGCCGTACGTCTTGCTCTGCGCCGCTTCCGGGCCGTGCTCAAGAACCAACACGTACTAGTCCGTTCAGACAATACCGCCACTGTAGTGTACATCAACCATCAAGGTGGTCTACGCTCCCGCCGTATGTCGCAACTCGCCCGCCACCTCCTCATATGGAGTCAGAAGCATCTGAGGTCGCTTCATGCCATTTACATCCCCGGAGCCCTGAACTGGGCAGCCGACGAGCTCTCACGGCTTCAGCCCCTCCCGGGAGATTGGCGACTCCATCCCCAGTCGGTTCAGCTGATTTGGGACCAGTTCGGGGACGCACAGATAGATCTGTTTGCCTCTCACGACTCGACCCATTGCGCCCTGTATTATTCCCTGACCGAGGGCACGCTCGGCACGGATGCACTGGTGCACAGCTGGCCGCGGGGCCGCAAATATGCGTTTCCCCCAGTGAGCCTTCTTGCGCATACCCTGCGCAAGGTCAGGGAGGACGAGGAGCAGGTCATTCTGGTCGCGCCATACTGGCCCGCCCGGACCTGGTTCTCCGAACTAGTACTCCTCGCGACAGCACCTCCCTGGCCGATTCCCCTGAGGAAGGACCTCCTTTCTCAGGGACGGGGCACCCTATGGCACCCTCGTCCCGATCTTTGGAACCTCCACGTGTGGCTCCTGGACGGGACGAAGCAGGTTTGAGTACCCTTCCACCTACGGTGGCGGCTACCATCACTTCCGCTAGAGCGTCGTCCACGAGACACGTCTACGCGTTGAAGTGGAACCTCTTCGTCAACTGGTGCTCTTCTCTTCAAGAAGACCCCCGGAGATGTTCGATTAGTGTCGTGCTTTCCTTCCTTCAAGATAGGCTGGAGCGAAGGCTGTCTCCCTCCACCCTGAAAGTCTATGTTGCCGCTATTGCCGCACACCATGACCCAGTTGAAGGTAAGTCTGTTGGAAGGCACGACCTGATCATCAGGTTCCTGAGAGGAGCGAGGAGACTGAATTTTGGGAGTGCTCCCTTTGAGCCTTTGCAATCAGTGGAGCTTAAGTTCCTGTCTATGAAGACAGCGCTCCTGGTTGCATTGGCCTCCATCAAGAGGGTGGGGGACTTGCATGCATTCTCCGTTGACGAAGCGTGCCTGGAATTTGGGCCGGCTTACTCTCACGTGATCCTGAGACCCCGGCCTGGATATGTGCCCAAGGTTCCTACCACTCCCTTCCGGGACCAGGTGGTGAACCTGCAAGCGCTGCCCCCGGAGGAGGCAGACCCAGCCTTGGCACTGCTCTGTCCAGTACGCGCCCTCCGCGCCTATATAGACAGGACGCAGTGTTTCAGGACCTCAGACCAGCTCTTTGTCTGTTATGGTGGGAAGCTGAAGGGAAAGGCTCTCTCCAAGCAAAGGTTGTCTCACTGGATAGTGGACGCCATTGCCTTGGCATACCAGCAGCAAGGTCGACCGTGCCCCCTTGGTGTGACTGCCCACTCCACCCGGAGTGTGGCATCCTCTTGGGCTCTAGCGCATGGCGCCTCGCTAACAGACATCTGCAGAGCTGCAGGCTGGGCGACACCTAACACATTCGCCAGATTCTACAATCTCCGAGTGGAGCCAGTGTCCTCTCATGTACTCGCTTCAACCAGCTAGTACTGGACCCGCTCAGGTGTCTTCGCTTGCTCGCCATTCCACTCCACGGACTGGATACGTGCGATATTCTCCTCAGGTGAGCTTCCCCGAAAAGCCCTGAGTTCCTCCAGCACTCCTGACGTTGGCGCCAGTGTCTATTGCCTGTGCGTCGGCTAGGTGCCTCCCGTGTGCATGGTCCCTCCCCTGAGCGACCCCCACATGTGTATTTCCACTGTAAGCCTCCCGAGCATGTGTCTTTCCCTTGGCAAGCCTCCTTGCCACCCCTGGGGTTGAAATATTCCACCTGCGGCTGGACACCCCAGTGTTCTCCATGTCTCCTTCGGGTCACATGTGTATTCTCTAAGTCCCCCCCTCTGGGTTGGCAGTAATTGCATATTTTCCCTGAACTTGGGATATGCTCCCCAGTGTACCTTGGTATTCCTGTGCTAAATAGGAGTCCTTCGTCCGTGCCAGTCTCACGACAGGGATCTCAGATTTACGCAGGGCACTGGAAGGCAGCTGAGAAGGTGGCGTGATTAGACTGGTAACCCCATTCGTCGTCATCCGACGTAACTCGGAGTGACAACGAAAGGGAACATCTCGGTTACGTATGTAACCCTCGTTCCCTGAGTAGGGAACGGAGACGTTACGTCTGCCTGCCACTTTCCGCTGTACCGCGGGGATCGCCTGAGCTCAGTCTTGGCTCCTCAGCGAAGAAACATATCTGCCTGTTGCCGGCGTCCTCCTTTTATACCCACGAGGTGGGGCGGAGTTACGCCATGCAAATTCTGCAGACCCATGGCATTTCTTTGCCATTGGCTCGTTTTGTAATACTCGAAGTTGATTGGCTTTCTAAGCGAAACCCCATTCGTCGTCATCCGACGTAACGTCTCCGTTCCCTACTCAGGGAACGAGGGTTACATACGTAACCGAGACGTTTTGCACTGTAGCATTTTTACAGTCTTTTACCGTTAAAATCACGATCATTTTTTACAGTGTAGCAAAGCATCAAACTGAGCCATTGACATCCTGAAGTAAAGTTTGAATCGCTCTGGATAATCCCGCAGCTCCTTGACAAGGAGGTGGATCTCTCCTTCCTCTCTACGCAATCTCAGGATTGGATGGGCCAAATATTTACTCTTTTTCTCTAAGTCCAAGAAAACAAAATCGTCACTTCCTGATAAACTGGAAAAATAGGAAAAGCGACTGTAGGGGAGAGCCGGGACGATTGAAACGCGGGACGGATGTAACATTGAGATCTCCTTGAAAACCACTCACGTCATGTACGTCAAATTTTGCACCCAATGCCGACCAGACCCATGAAAACATTTCTTCTTTACGTCATGCCGTTTTAAAGTTAGAGCCGGAAAACTGTTTTTGAGTGCGGTAAGTGAATTCTTTCGTGCGGTACTTTTTTTTGACAGACAAGTTGTATTTATTGTTTCATGTGCAAATGTAATGATAATACGGCAGGTGTATTAGTCCTGCAACACACCCTTAAGTGTGCATTATCAGAGATTTTTAGTTTAAGTGTAAAACAGGTTTAACTGGCAGGAGGCGCTGATGGGATGTTTGAAACAACTGTTCATAATTTTTTTATGTTCATAATAACAGGTTATTCAACAAGCAAACCCACAATATGACTCAAGGAAGAAATGTAAGAAAATGAATTGTAAACTGATTTGTCTGTCTTCGTCAAAATAGCCTATGAGATTACGCAAAATGCGCATAGGCTTATTATCGCCTACTGTCTATTGGGCAAAAAGGGTTAATATGAACCTTTAAATTTAAATAAATTACAAAATATGTTTTTAACAATATGTACATAAGTTACTTGTCAGGTATTGTTCATAAAAACAAGCATTAGATGAATAATTTCCGTTTAAACTGTTATGTTTCATCCGTCCCACCCGTGTGTTTCAATCGCCCCGCTCAAGCCGGACGATTGAAACAAATCACAACTACCGTTCAAAGTCAGTTTTTACTTAAATCATTCTATATTTGTACCGAATAACACATGATACTAAGAGAACACATATGTGAGTTGTTGATCACAAAAAGAAAAAAAAATCTTTAACCTTACCTTAGAAAACAACGTTTATTTGAAAAGTGTCCCGGCTCTCCCTTATATAATAATTTTCATATATAATGAATTACTCAGAACGTGCAGACGAAATACAATCAATGCGTTATCTTGCTTTCAAAGCAGATGTTGCTGTTTGGGAGGGAATTATACCGGACCACTTTGACGAGATTTGACAAGCAGAATTATCGCGATTATATACCCATACAGAAATGTAATATATGTCAATATATGTAAATTACATATATAATGTCAGTGCCCATGTATGTCTGCTGCCTATATGAGAATATATGCAAAATTCATATATATAAAACACATAGACATATATGAAACATATATTTCAAAATATAGCAAAAATGGCCGTTTTCATGTAAGTGCCATATATTTTCCCGTATATGCACATAAATTTTAAATATATGTAAGACGCATATATGTATATGCATATATGTACTTATTTCAATGCATCAGTATCACATGCATGTATGTTTACATACATTTATTAAATATGTGGGAAACAAATATGTATGTCACATATTTATACTTAATGTTGTCCATATATGCGAGAAACTACTATACTGTAATATATGCAGATATATGGTATCATATATGGATGAACTCAAAATATGTTCTTCACATGTTTGGACACATAAATGTTCATATATGTTGCAGGCATATTGTGTTCTCAGATAAGTCAAATATATGTATAGATATATGTCATGCTATTTAAAATATAAATGTAAGGCAAGGCAAGGCAAGGCAAGTTTATTTATATAGCACATTTCATACACAATGGTAATTCAAAGTGCTTTACATAGAAGAAATTAAAATAATCAAAAGAAATCAGAATAATTAAAACAGTTTAGAATAAAAGATAAAATACAGAAATAATCAAATGAAATCAGAATAATTGTATAAATGTACATATATAGCCCATATATTAAAAACATTTATGGGTAGGTTTATCGCGGAAGCGATAAAAAAATTCTCAGAGCCACCAGGCACAGTTTTATGCAAATCAGCGGCCAGATCGCATTAAAGGTTTTCTGTTAGAACGGTGTTGTGTTAGCGGCCCCTAAGTTTATAACTAATGATCGTTGCGACGGAAGTGAATCAATCAAATCTAACTTTAGCTGGACAATAACTTTATTCTAGAGCTGCTGTAAAGCCAAAACAATCTCTGTTACTTTAATTTCCTATTATCACTGTAAAGCTGCTTTGAAACAATCTATATTGTTAAAAGCGCTATATAAATAAAGGTGACTTGACTTGACTTGACAAGCATTTCACAACAACCAAAACAGCATTTCAGATGCTGTGCAATGAGATCGTTCCGCTGGTTATAGTCCCATCCAATTACTGGTTATGCCGTCCCGTCACGCAGTCACTTGATTTTTTTGTTGTGCATCGAGGAATTTATTCAGTAAATGTGTTTCCATAGTAGTTTATGCGCTTGTTTTCTTAAAAATATATCCGACTCTGATGAGAGCATATGTTTTTTTAATGCGCATTTTTAGAATTTATGCACATCTTGGCGTTTCCATCCAGCAGTTTTTGATTCTATATCCCAAAATGCGCATAGAAGTAGGTGGATGGAAACATAGTTTATATGTTTTGGTTCTATTGTTTTAGACTATTTTGAAGCTCAGGAGAAAGCTGTCTCCTGTTTTCGTGTTTGCATTGCTTTTTGTGGCATGCTTCGCTGGCTTCACACTCGTCTCTTTGGTCTAAAATATCATGCTTGAAAAAAGATAAAAGTTAGGGCAAAGGTAGAGCGGTTTGAGTGCTTCAGACTAAGGCAGAGATAGGAGAAAAGAAAAAGAGGTCGCCTTGCATGAGGTTTTCTAGGATAGGGATTTTCTCCCTTTTTTCAGGTACGGTCATTTCCCTCTGTGGAAAATGGGTCGTGTTTCTTCCCATGAGGAGACACATTCTCTACAGATGCTCTCCTTGCAAGAGAAGAGAAAAGAGATAGAAAATGCATTTGTGCTCCAGAGTGTGAGAGGAGAATACGTGAGAGGGAAGTATAAGAATAATGACACTTATTGAGTTCACAACTGAGGGACAGTTGTAATGTATATGATAATTGATGTAAATCATTTTGAAACGGTTTATCGCACGCATTGTTTACGTTATTTTTAGCGACACCAGACGAGAGACTGAACGTGACTCAATGACCCGACAGACAATACACTGCAGTTATTTTTTGTTCTTTGCTTAGAAGTAAAAAGAAGTTGTAAATACCTTTGCTGTGATATACTGTTAACAAACATGCCGACGCTGTTCACGCTGCTGAGAGTGACGTTTAGATGAATATATAATAATGTGCTGCACACTTTCCTCTCAATTACAAAATAAACACACAACAAAAGTGACAGCGGTGAGAAAACAGCAGTTCAGAAAGCATCTGATCAAAGAGATGTGGAAATGTTCACACAAGCTCTGCAATTCATCATGTAAACAGATGAGGTCATTAAAATGACAGTGTTATGATAGTTTGATTATTAAGTATATTTGAGACTGTAGACTATATAGATCTGGCTATAGTTTGAATGAATCCTTTTCTTTGCGTCACGGTATACAGTATATATATATATCAGTACATACAGTACAGAATGGCTCTTTCAGCATTATCCTGAACATTGCATAAGCATTCGTGTCATTGACCGGAAGAAAGGCCTTCGGGAGCGTAAACGTCTCATTCTTTTGGCAAAAACGTCCTTCTCATACAAATTAGTCTATAGGCTTTCACAGACAACCTAGGAAGTCTAGGGAGAACTCATTTTTTATGTTTCGTTACAAGCTGTTCACACATTGGCAATAAAAACGCGATTAATACATTAAAATTATTACATAAAGCCCTTAGGTGCAGTTTATGGAGCCACAGTACATTACAGGCCCTCGCCTCTCTTAGACTCATCACCACACTACTACTTCACAGATGAAAGCAAGCAACAATCTTTTCTTCTTCAAACGAGAGAGAGTGGATGCAGAAGAAAGAAGAACTGCAGCTTTACCCTGCAGAGCAATGCATCTCTTGTCTTGCTCACCAGAGTTTCTGCTGGAGAGAAATAGGCCAGACTAATGGAGTGTGTCACAGAGAACCGAGGCCAACAGTATTCACACTCACAGTCTGAGGACAAACGCACAGCAATTAACTTCATTAGTAGCACCTGATACATAATCAAAGAGCATCAAAAATGTGTCAAGTTTCTTTGAGTGTCTGAGACCTCATTAAAAATCTGAGATTCAAAATCTGAAGTTTTAGGATTCTGAAAACTTTTATACAAAGTGACACTATGAAATAAAAGCAATAAGAAATGCTTAAAGGTCATGAATTGAGAAATCGAATTTTCCTTGATCTTTTGACATACAGGTCATTGTACTATAAAAACATCCTGTACGTTTCAGAACTCAAAACTTCCTCGTTATTCTAAAAACAGCTTTTATTGAAACCAAGCTCAGAAAACAACTCGTTTCGGAGTTTGTCACATTATGATGTCATAGTGTGATGAAAGACCGCCTCTGCAAAAGAAGATCGACGCCCACTTCTACATCATTTCCTCTTTAGCCCCGCCCACCGATGTCCTGTAGTAGTAAATACGAGACAGACGCAAACACAGGATTACTTGAGCAACAAAACCATAGAGACGCCTCTGAGGATCACAGACGTTTTGAAGTGCCAAGTTGTGGAAAACACAGTCTTTGCATTGACTTCCTTGTGATCCTAACATTAAGAAAGCGTGGATTACCTTTATTGATTGGCTTTATTCGTGTCAGTAAGACACTGTTCGTTCGCTTAATTTGACTGCGGATTCATTTACCAACAAGTGCTTATAACAAATAAAACATGTTTATAAAAAATTAAAACATAATTTAAACTTTTCACTGAAATGATTATGCTGATAATTTTCACTGAAATTATTATGCTGATAATCTGCAACGAAAAGTAAAAGCTTTTTCATTTGTGGTCTCAGACATGTGGCCTCCACTGTGTGTCGCTGGCATCTTTAACATGATAAGATAAGATTGGTTTGTATGAATATGATATGTGCTTACTGATGTGTAGAGGTGGCCCTCGCTGTTCATGCCTATGTAGAGTCCTGACTTAGTGCTCTGGATGGCGACTATCCTCAGACCCACAGGAATCAAGTTGAACAGCACTGCAATTCAGAGAGAGAGAGAGAGAGAGAGAGAGAGAGAGAGAGGAGAGAGAGAGAGAGAGAGAGAGAGAGAGAGAGAGAGAGAGAGAGAGAGAGAGAGAGAGAAATTTTAAACATCAGCGTGGACACTTTGAAATTTCGCTGTAATAAATGATGAACGATTTTCAATATCCCTTTTTTCAGCACATTATGAAGGATGAGAATTTCTCTTCATGCACCTGAGGTAACACACACCCCTCCAAAACTGAGAGTTTCAGCAGAAACCTCCTGACATTACAGACCCCCAGTGAAATGAGCTTTCCGATTCGGTGAGCTTTTAAAGAGAATACAATTCCACCTCGTCCATTGTTCAACCATCACTCTGCCAGCCGTAGCCAAAAGGATTTCGAGTGTTTCCTAAACTGGGATGTTAGCCCGAGGCGTGCGCATGACACCGGGACGGTTTCCTGAGCCTTTTGCGCTGCGGATAAGAGGGTGTCTATTTTGGTGTGGAGTGTTGACCGACGGGACCGTTGGTGAGAAACGTCTTGAGCGACATGTTGACTTTAGCAGTATTGACAAATGCCCTGTGGGAATGTGTCTCCACTGGAGTGATGCAGATTCGAGGAGCTCCTCCTAATGTCGTGATAACCGCAGGCATGACAATGCAGACCTCGTCTGAACCCAAAACTTTACAGACTTTAAGACAAGCATCTATGGAATAAAAAAATACCGGAGAGCAGATTAATGACTGCAGAAGAAATTAAGTGAAGAGGGACTTTCTTTCACACTCAGTTCCAGTTTAATGTATTTTCTGGCTGTGACAAATAACGCAACAATGTACGAGCAGAATCAGCTGTCCACATCTTTAGTGGAGCTCCAGTGGGTGTTGTGGGTGCCATAAAGAAGACAAGACAGTGGAAATGTAATATTACTAAGTGAGAAAAAAAAAAAATATATATATATATATATATATATATATACTTCTGCTTCAATAGGTCAGTAGGTCGTGGGTGCCAGTGGACGAGACAGTGGATTGCTTAGTGAAAAAATAAAATAAAATAAACAAAATAAATAAATAAATAAACAAATAAATAAAACATTTTTCTGGAGCTTCAATAAGCACTTTTGTTGTGCACTTTGTTGGTGCCAACAAAGCAGACAAGACAGTGGAATAGTTATATTTTTACCAAAATAAATCAATAAAGAATGTAACTAAAGAATAGACAAAATAAAATAGATTCATATTCAAACTGAGATGACAACACTAAGAAACAGATAGGACATGAGCACACTTTCCTAAGTCTTCTTAAATAATAGCAGAGTGTTGTGAAATATATATATATATATATATATATATCATTATACTGTATAATTATAAATTGTAATAAACGTATAATGATAAATGTGTAAATCTGCTAAAAGTGAGCAGAATTTTGTAAACTTCTAGAAATACTGTAGTCTGTGCTGTGACTTATAAGCTATAAGACGCATGGACTCAAAAGCCACAAAACTGTCATTCTGATCTGAAAATCAGCATCAGATATAATGATGACGCAGCACTAACTTTACCAAGCCTTTAGAATCAATTAACCATCATACAAAGATAATCAAACACACTGAGACATTAAACAACATTTGTTTGCCATCATGATGAAATTAGATACCGCTAGAAGAAGCGTTTGATCACCAAGTTATGTGTGTATGAGTGTGTGTTTACATGTGGTGTCTTTGCACCCCGAAGCATCACAAAGACTGACAGTCAGGCTCGATTTATTGCTTTAAGAGACACAAAGAAATGAATGACAACCTTAGGTCTGTCTCTGTCAAAGTCCGTCTGTGCTCGGCATTATGGGATATGGGTCAGGGCACAAAACTTGCCTGTTGTTCATCCTCTCTCTCTAGTATACAGATTCCTTCCCTTCGTCTTTCAATATGCCTCAGCACTTTGTGTTAGTACACTGTCAACAGCTCTGACGTCTCGCTGTCTGTTAAAGACCTTCAGAGTTTCTCGCTTTTCTTTTTTTCTCCCATCCTTCTGGGCGGGTTGAAGGGAAGTCATTAAATGTTGGCATGACATTAGTAAAACTTTGTGAGTGTGTAAGTGTTCTTAAGAGGGCAATGCTGAGGAAATGATATTTGCTGTAAGTATGTTTCATCTCTAGTTGACCATATTCGCCAGATGCTTCAAAGTGAAACGTCTGTCACCAGATGGACATTTACGGGATAAAAGTAAACTAATTCCAGTTCTTTCCCCTTTTGTTTAACCTTTCTTTCAGTTGTAGTTAAACTTTCTTTCTGTCTAGACGCTGGCCTCACACCATCTTTTCTTTCTCGCCGCTGTCTTGTTCTCTTTGGTTAACCTTTTCTGTGTGCCAAAATAAGATGCCAGAATCTTGCTCTTTTAGATTCTCTCTTTATCTCCCTCTGGCCATAAACACACTGCAGATAAATACAGTTATCACTCCTCTTCTGAGAGAGCTGTATACTCTAGTATTAATATAAATATATTAACAAAAAAATTTTTAAACAAAAAAAACCCCTGCATAGTAGCCTTTATTATAGCTACTCACCAAGGCTGCGTTTATTTGATTAAAAGAATACACATTTTGTGAAATATTACTACAATTTAACATACTCTTTTCTATTTTTAATATATTTTAAAGGTTTATTTATTCTTGTGATCCTTACAAAATGTTGATTTTGGTGCTCAAGATTACATATTATTATTATTAATGTTAAATACAGTTTATAAGGGTTTCTGTTTCTGCTTTTTTCCCCGGACAATTAGGGATTGTTTACATGACAGCGTTTTTTTAACTAAAAATGGAAAACCTTTTATGCAGTTTGGTGGTTTATTTACATGACAATGGCATTTTGGGGCCTGAAAACACAACATTTTATAAACGGGTTTCAAAGTGCAAGTTTTTGAAAATGATATCGTTATTGTCTCCATGCATGTAAACTAGCCTACAAAAACGTGAATTTGTGAAAATGGTAATTATACGCATGTGTATTACATCTATAGGCACTTAGTGTTTCTTTAAAAAGTGACATCGCCAACTACTGGCCTGGTATGAATAATACAGCGTTTTTAGTAGTTTTTGCAGCTTTGATTTTTGATAACACCGTCGCAATAAACGCAAAAAAAAAAAAACTTTACCATTTTTTAGTTCATTGTAGTCCTGTAAACGCACCCTTAGTTTGTATTTACTTCATGGCAAAGCATGCAGGGAAATGGAAATCCCAGCCCAGTTTCAGTTAAATTTAAGTTCATAAAACTCAAAACAATTAAACAGTTCAGATAACTTAAAATGCGTACGTTTTTGTGAACGCAAAAGAAAAAGAAAGTTCTGAATACTCATTAGAAAAGTTAATTTAATTTGACTAATTTGTTTAATCTTTCATGTCTCTCATATCACATTTCTCTCATGTTTTTGTGGCAAGTATTTGCTGAGTTACAGTTCATTTTCTGACTCGTTTCAGAAGAGACTTCGAAAAGCTACACGTTTTGTTTTTGTACACAAATAAAAGTAGTAAATGAACAGTTTCAAATAATTTATAACACTTGTCTGTACGACCAAAATCAATGGAGTATTTTGAGTCTCTTTCGCACACTGATAAGAAAAAAGAGAGGTGGTCGTGCCGTTGACCCCAGGGGGTTAAGTTTACCCTTCTCAAACCAATTAATTATTTTAAGCGTTAGGATTTACATTGTGTTCCTAAGTTTAGACCATTTTCTTTTGTTCCCATTTTCTAGTTAGTTTCCATAGTTACTCATTAGTTAATATATAAGTCCCACCTGTTTCTTGTTTAGTTGCTCATTATCTTGTATTTAAACCCTCAGTTGGTTTGGTCAACAATAATTGAGAAGTGTAAACCAAATGGAGATGGCAACAATCAACCTGAAGGAGGACATGTGTCTTTATTGTGTCTATATTGTGTGTATATACACACACACTAAGGAGGATATTTTGAGAGGCCAAACAAACTGTAAGGATCAAAGTTGGAGGATTGTGGATGCTAGCTAAGTCACAGTACTGAAATATAAAGTCACAATTACAAGAAAAAAGTAGCAATTATGAGAAATCAAGTTGCAACTGTACAGTATTTAAAGACACAAGGTGAGATATAAAGAAACATTTGAAATATAAAATCACAGTTGTAAAAAATAAAGTCACAGTACTGTTGCACATGTTAGATATAGTCCCAATTACCCTTTTTATTTTTTCACTCTAATATTGAAACAGAATTCCAACCACACGAAGAACAATAATGTAGAGGAATCATTCCTGTATTTAAATGTTGTTATGCCTCTCAAAACTTTGCAGTGTGTGTCCTCTGTGAAGACTTTGACCAAAGTCAGAATTTATTTTTTTAATTAGTATTTTCCAAGGTAAGGCAGAAATGTAGAAAAATGCTGTAATAGGGAAAGATTTAATTGAAAAGAAACCAACTCCACCTGACTCTCTCTCTCTCTCTCTCTCTCTCTCTCTCGGTCTCTTTCCTCTTTTCAAGTGTAAGTACTTGAGCAGGGGTGAAATGCATTATCAGTGTCTCGCACACACACACACACACACACACACACACACACACACACACACACACACACACACACACACACACACACACACACACACACACACACACACACACACACACACACACACACACACGTAAAGCAAGAGTCTAGTCGTTTCTCTCCAGTTTTGCTCATTAAGACATTACATAATCAACTTGTGGTTGAAGAGAAGATTAAAACGAGGAGGACTGCCAGTCCACCCTTCCCTCCAATGATGGAACACCGATCTCTGCCGAACCAGCTGCTCTTTTGGCTTTTCTGGGAACTGCCGGGGCAAGCACTGTGCCATCTGGGGACCTGGTACTAATCCGTGGAAAACTCAGCAAAAGTTTGCTTGGAGAAATTAAAGAGGCTTTATGTAAGAATTTCCATGTAGCAATCACATTTGTATTTCCAACTTGTGACCAGCTTGTAACGAGACGTATAAAAAGAAGACCTTCCCAGACTTCCTGGGTTGTCTGAAAAGCTGTATATTGATTTTTTTTTTTTTTTTTTGTGAAGGACTCAGGTCGGGAACTTTTTTTTTTTTTGCTGGGAAAATCAGAAGGATGAGACGTTTACACTCCCGAGAGCCTCTCTTCTGTTCAATGACACAAGAAACGAATGCTTATACAATGTTCAGGATAATGCTGAAAGTGCCATTCTGTACTGTAATGTCAATGTGTCATGCAAAGAAAAGATGAACATATTTATATATTCATCTAAACGTCACTCTCAGCAGCGTGAACGGCTTCGGCATGTTTGTTAACAGTATATCCCAGCAAAGTTATTTCCAACTTCTTTTTACTTCTAAGTAAAGAACGAAAAAGAAATTCGCCGTCATTGAGACTCGAATCACGTTCAGTTCCTTGTACGTTACGTGTGCATGAGTCCGAGCACGAGTAACAACTTGCTGGCTGTAGTTCACTTAACGGCCACCGGTGTCACTAATAACAAGGCTTTCTGAATTCTACATAGAGCCCCTTTAAAGAAAGAATGTTCTTTAGGCTTTACCTTGAAGTAGATGAATTGGAGAACGTGAACTCTAACCATTAGTTTACCACAGTCCCGAAGAGAGAAAGGATAAATCTATCACAGAGTTTACTAACCTTGTTCAACTTATTCTTTGCTGCTCACCTTGTAATAAACTTTGATAAATTAGACTGCAGTTGTTTTCATTAGTTTGGATGAAAATTACAGGGCATGTTTGCAAGAGCTTATGCGTGCAAACTGAGTTATGAAGGCGTCCAGGTCAGGTCTGGTTCTGAGGCGAGTATTAGAGAGGTGCCTAATGGGAAGGCTATCCATTCCTACAAATAAAGGTTACCATGAAACCTAATATGGAAGTTTCTAAAGCCATTCTATCAGCATGGATCAGAGCATAAAATCCAATTGTTTGCCTATTTAATGATGGAATTGTATATCATTACAACAGAGGGGTTCCAGATATGAATCAGAGCATGTTAATTATTTATTCTCTCTCCATGCTGATTTGGCAGTTTTTGGCTGTGATTAGCATACACCGCAGTGTGGTGCATAAAGAGAAGCTTTAGAGAGACCCCCTCAGTGCTAACGAGAGGGCAAACCTCTAACATCTGACCTCAGTCAGAGAGAGAGAGAGAGAGAGAGAGAGAGAGAGAGAGAGAGAGAGAGAGAGAGAGAGAGAGAGAGAGAGAGAGAGAGAGAGCGAGAGAGAGAGAGAGAGAGAGATAGAGAGAGAGAGTAGTCGAGATCTGTCAGCTCAGCCTGTCAAACACCCACACCAAAATAGGGAAATGAGCAGCTGGTTCTCTCTCATCAAGACCACATCAACAAAGATCAATTAGAGCCTCTGTAAATTGCATCAGGACAGTTTCATTCAAATGGGTGAGACAGGCAAATATCAAACTTTGATGTATAAGTTCTTGCTTTCCTGTATTCTGCTTCAGCTCTCTCTATTGCTAAACTGCAGGCATGTATGTGTGTGTATGTTAGATCAGTCTAGTCTAAATGTTTAGTCTAGGTAATAAAGTCTTGTTTGTGTCACACTTAAAGTTGTGTGTGGTTCGTGCTTAAATACTGGAGTCCCTAATCATGCAGATTCTGGCTACATGCTCTGAGTAGTACTGTACTGTACAGTACAGTAAGAAAGATATTTTTCCACACCCTGGAAATTAACATTTCTTAGAGTTAATTAACAATTAACAATTGTGTTTGCGGGACAAACAGGTTAGTTATTAATTCTGCTACATCAAATTAATTCTTAATTAATTTATAACTAATTAATCCTATGTTATGATTAATTACTCATATTTCATAGATTAAAAGTTAATAGATCAAATAGTCTAAATTTGAAAAGGAAAAAGAAGTCCAGATTTTACTCTGCTTCCACCTATTGATGAACCATTGCAGCATGAAAAAGAGATTCAGGCCTTTTTCATCTGAAAGTAAAAGTTTATGCAAGTAAAATGAATATGTTTTGTTTGAAAACATTTCAGAGTAATACTGGTGTCGTTATGATGTTTTGTTAGAAAACGAATGTGTTGTTTTCTTGCATCACACTGTTTTTTTTTTTGCTGTAAGGGAGTGAATGAAGAAATTGCATGATAAAAACATAACATTCAAACATTTTCCACATTCACTTTTTAATGAGAAGTTACTGATCAGGTACAGTTTGGTTTTAGTTTAAAAATATTAAAGGTGGGGTATGTGATTCTCTTTTTTGTCCATTTTCTCAAAACAACTTGAAATCCTATTCCTAACCCACAGGGGCGCAACTACCCAGTGTTAGAGGGGTATGCAGCAACAATTTTGGCGCCCCCCAATACACACACACACACACACACATATATATATATATATATATATATATATATATATATATATATATATATATTAACAATGTTAACAAATTATAAAAAGTTACAGAATAAACAGTTACAAACATATACATATACACATTCATACACACATACATACACACACACACACACACATATATATATGTATATAAAATAATAATAATCATATTGTGTGTAGCTGTCATTTGTATCAAAATGATCATCCATCAAATCTTCCTTATCCCAGAAAATTTTCTTTTTTTCTTTGCAAATCCCTGTACTTGTGACAATGACAACAATGATGACATAAATTATGTCAATGAACAACAACAACAACAACAACAACAACAACAACAAAAAACAGAAACAGATTTTGTCCAAGTGGTCAACAAAAGCCTCGTTGCTGTTTGCCACTTGATCATACATATTATATAGCACAGATCTTTAAAGAGAGAGAGAGATGTGACCCTAAATACAGCTTCCATGTCACCCAGCAGATGTAACTAGCTTGTATGTCTGATAGCACAGCTAACATGAACATACATGAATGGTAAAACAAAATCTATTTGTTTCCATGATAAACCAGCATTATTGCATAAGTCATGTTTTCCAGCTTCTAGTCATTTATTGTGCATGCTACCTTATATTTTCCAGTTGTTATTTTACTTTAATAAAATTGAGATATGTCATGCATGGGATTGGTACCATAAGGTTTAACCAAAATCTAAATGTAGATATCAGCAATATTATTTTGTGTGAAGTTAGCAAACACTTGCTGTTAACATTAATATTTGCAAGCCTCCAAGCTTGGTAGCAAATCTACGCATGATTCCATGGTAAACCAGAGATATTGCATTAGTTGTTTCCCAGATTCTTGTCATTTATTGTACATGCTACCTTATATTTTTTAGTTTTCAGCTCAGCAACCTCGGTTTTGCATATTCTAAACTAGCTAGCTCTGGCTGCTAACGTACATTCCCAGAGTTAGCAAACGTTAGTCTGTTAACATGAATATTTGCAAGCCTCTTCCAAGCACAAACGTCACATACCTGTTGCATTTCACCATCCACTTATTTAGCTGCTGTCGCATCCCTTGACATGCCATCTCCTTTAACGTCCCTCTTTTTCTATTTTTAGCCCCCGACCGCTTTTTTGCTTCATTCATCTTTTTCGAGTTTCAACGATAACGCACTCCTGTGCTGCTCACTCAGCGCTCACGCGCGCGCCCCCGCCCGCTCGCGATATTACCCTTCTATGTCAAAATAAATTCTATGATGGAATATTATAAGGGCGCCGGCGCCTACTCTAGCCTGTTAGTCCTCTAAAATTTATATAACTTTTTTTATATTTAACTTGTATAACTTTTATATAAATGTATATAACTTATAAAAAAATAGATTTTTTTTAACCATCGCTTTGGCGCCCCCATGATGGCCACATATAGCGCATACCCACTTTTTGCGCCACTGCTAACCCACTTACAGCCACTGGGTTAGAAGCACTGAAATGAAAATTAAGCAATTTAGTCATCTGTGGTACGGGCAGGACTCGAAAAACTCCAGCCAATCTTTTCCAAGACCACCTGGAATCAGTGGATAGTAAGTTCGTCAATCAAAGCTCATACCACATACTCAAAGCTCGTGGCGCATGCGCATCTCGTCAGTAAAGCCGGTTCCATGATTGGTAGTAAATCGTCATTACAATCTCTGGCGCATCTGAGTTTTCGCTCGTGCATGATTGCGCGTCGATGTTCTTCGAATGGGTGGAGTCAAAGCCAGCGTTGGAGGAAAGAAGGTAGGACCATTTGAATTGTGTATTTTCAAAATCTGCCGGTCGTTTTCCAAATCACATACCCCACCTTTAAGTTATGACTGTTTTATAAGCTTACATTCCACATGGTTCAAATAGACCTGGCAATGCAACAGGGGTACACGTTCATTTTTACTCAGTTGACCAAAGAAATGCTGAAACAGTCATCAAAATATCTGTTTTTTTCGTTCCATAGGAGAAAGTCATACAAGTACAAGTCATGCACGCGAGGCTGAATAAATGATGACAGAATTGTTTATGAGTTTGAAAGTTAGGGATGAAGCCTCTCTTTATAAGGTCTAGAAACTGCTAGATTGCAGGCAAATCCTGACCCACACCTTTCACCTGAACAGGTTCAGCCCTAATTTGAGGAAACAAATCAAACTGTGTTTCAGTTAGCATAGCAATTTCACCTTTCTCTCACCTCAGTGCACAATCCATACATAATAAGCACAAAGGCTAGACAGCAATCACACAGCTCTGCCGCTTGCTTGCTTTCTCTTTCTTTCACCTTTTAAGTAGCTCTATAAAAAGTTATTTAACTTTGTCTCCATCACCATCCACACAGCTGTTCCCAGATGGTTCCCCTCTGTCAAACCCGCTACAGAGAACACAAACTTACACAATATCTGACACGCACAGAATCAGCAGACAAGGCACTGTTAAATGACTTCTATGCAAGATTTATGCGTGGATAGAAACACTTACGAAAATCCTTTTATCGACTGACAAAACGGTTTTGTCTCTGGAAGGTTTTCAAGACGTCTGCAGTAAAAAGTGGGAAAACCTTGTGGGACTGAACTGTTTTCTTTTGCTTATCACGTTCTCATATTAAAAAGATATTACGGGGCATCTGTTTGGCGGTGCTCAGAAATGTGTCTCGTGAGGGGAACATGTAAATTATGAGGAGACTGCTGAGTATTTTAGAAGAGCTCACACTGAACATCAGGACTGGAACAGTAACAGATGAATCTCTTTAATATCTGAAATTATACTCTTCTGCTCCAGTGAAGTTAAACAAGGAGCAAACTGAGATCTTTCCAATCTCCCACTTCACACATTTTCTGTGAAAAAGAAAAAGAAAAAGAGCCGAGTCATCTCTTCTAGAGTTTCTAAAGGGACGAGATCAGTGTCTCAAACTGTTCTCAGCTTCGCCAAGATGCCGAGACTCAATGGAATGTTGGTAGAGTTCCTGAATTTGAAATTAATTTAGCCAAATTACAATTTGGATTTGAATGTGAGGATGTAAAATTACAATTATTTGAAAAGATTTTAAAAAGATTTAAAGTTTGGATGGATGGATGGATGGATGGACCGACGATCAAATGAACGATACGATGCAAACGATAGATAGACAGATAGATCAACAGAACGATAGATCAAATGACAGACAGATAGAGAGATAGATAGCTAGATAGCTAGCTAGCTAGCTAGATAAATAGATAGATAGATAGATAGATAGATAGATAGATAGATAGATAGATAGATAGATAGATAGATAGATAGATAGATAGACAGACAGATAGATCGAACAACAGAACGATAGATAAAATGACAGACATATAGATAGATATAGACAGACAGACAGATAGATAAATAGATTATTGAAATAACAACAGAACGATAGATCAAACGATAGACAGACAGATAGATAAATAGATAGAAAGAAAAACAGAACGATAGATCAAACGTAAGATAGACAGACAGATAGATAAATAGATGACAGACAGACATGGATGGATGGATGGATGGATAGATAAACTTGTGTATCAGAGAAAAAGAACACTTCCCATAATGCACTACATGAATTTCTTTAGCTGTGTCCCAAATAACACACTATACACTGTTGTCTACTGTCAAGTGTATGAACTTTAGAAGGTTATTCTGTCATCGAACGTTCTGTAAAGGAAAGATTTCACAAGGAACATTCCACTTCCGTTAATAAAGTGCATCATCAGGTTATTTGAAATGCGCTTAGAGTCAACACTCTACTTGCAATATTAATAGTAAGAATGACACAACTGGAAAGCACCGTTCAAATTACAATTCAGTCATTTCAAATTCGAATTCAGCTTTCTGAGGGTGTGGCGAATTCAATCCAAATCCACATTCATGAATTGTAAGTGAGCAAATTCTTTAGTTCTAAACTTTGCCCAAAGCATCTCTCCATTTGGTCTCCTGAGCAATGATAGAGCAATGAAAAATCCTCCTGAGCATGTGTGAAAAGATGCTGGTTTACACTGCTGTGAGGAGAGCAAGGTATTCGAGACACGGACAGAAAGAGAGAGAGAGAGACCCGGCACACTTTCAATGTTTGTTTCCCATTATAATCTGTGGGATGTAATGTGATAGTGAGTTCAGGGAAGGTTAACCAGATTTTTTTAAAGCTCTTAAAACATGTGTTCAAAAAAAGATTTGAGCACACGCACAGATTCACACACACACCCATGTATCTACAAGCACACACTTACAAAAGGAGCTGCTTTCGTCCTTTGTGCCGTCCAAGGTGCCATCGGGTAACATCTGCAGGTAGAAGCCATGCCGACAATACAGACGGGTGACGATTCCTTTCAGCTGAGGCTCTGAGAGAAACACAGAGAACATCTCAGTAAACATAACTAATATAAAACCATCCGTGTTTACGAAGCACATTGAGGAGATGAAGTTGTTTCTGTCTGTACTGGACAATAGACTGTAATGAAATGACATTCTCTTTCTTGTACCTATACTTCTTTTCTCAGAGTTTACAGCACTAACACTCTCATAAAAAAGGTACAAAAGCTCTAACTGGGGCGGTTCCCTTTCAAAACGACATGTTTGTACCTTATTTACCACAAAAAAGCGTGAATATTAGTACCTTAACAGTACATATTAGTACCTAAATGGTACATATTAGAACCTTTTCAAGGGGTACCGTCTTACTGACAGCTTTTGTACCTTTTTTTCTGTAAATGAACAAAACAAAACCCCACATAAGAGATCAGTGAAATGGTTCAACATTATCTAAACTCTTGGTAGAATGAGATGCAGAGCAGAGCACAGTACTAGAAAGTAATACTAGATTAAAACAATTGTTTATGTATGAAATAAGAAATAAAACTGGCCTGTGTCACATTATGGTACATGAATATGGTTATCATTCAGTAGCATGGTTTAATATTGTATCAAAAAAGGGATATTATGAGCTCTTGTTCTGTCTTCTGGTTAATATTTCCACAGCATGAAGGCAAGATCTTACCGATTAATTAATAAAAACCTCGTTTTAAAATTTTTACTGTCCTGACATGTATTACTGTATGACATCAGTGCAAACATTATAATGATCATGATAACTTTCATTAACTCTACAGTAAGTGAATCCACTTCACCGGCTAATGATGATGCCAAATAAGAGCTACTGCAAAAACGGAAGTTCAAAGACAACATTCTAAATTCTAAAAACTAAAATTTTGCACGCTTGTTTCTCTGGCATATAAGGCCTATAGGGAGGTTACTAAAAATGTGACCATATAGAAAATGGCTTCTGGTTTATGGGTTTTTGAAGGAGAAGGGAGCAGTCTGTTGAAGATCTGTGTAATACAGCACAAGTGGGACACTGGCAATGGAACAGGAAGGTTAAAGAAATATTATGGGACATGTCACTGTGCTACAGCATGTATATTAAAACCATTAAGTTCACGTTCACAAAACTGCGTGGGAAACAAAACGTGAATGCAAAAATGGTTTACAATTTAGCATAACATAAATTATGATTATTAACATCGTTATTATTATTCTCTGTGTTTTCTTTTTAATACCCATCTGGGTATTTGCTGAATTACTAATAGTAACTAAACTGGTACACAGAAATGTTTATTTATGTGCTCTGTGTCAAATCTAAAGTGAATAAAGTAAGCAAAATAAAGTCATATTAAATATTTGTGGAAGTTTTGTGTGTTCTCTACAACTTTCAACCAACAACAGTTCCTCAATAATAACCCACAGTTTTTTTTAGGTGGACTTTATGTGTAAACACAGACTGCTC